>NC_058131.1:243526718-243589980 GCF_016433145.1 Gracilinanus agilis
TCTGAGGGATTTATGGTAAAGATGCTACCCACATTCAGAGGAAGGACTGCAGGAGAGGAAACATATAAGAAAAACAACTGCTTGAACGCATGGGTCGGGGTGGACATGATTGAGGGTGTGGACTCGAAACTACCACACCAATGCAACCACCAACAATTTGGAAATTGGTCTTGATCAAGGACACATGACAAAACTAGTGGAAATGTGCATCGGCCAAGGGTGGGAGAGGGTGCAGGAGGGGGGGTTGAAGGGGAAAGGTGGAGCATGAATCATGTACCCATGTTAAAAATGAATATTAATAAATGTAAAAAAAAAAAAAAAACAAGTTCACAGACCTCAGGTTAAGAACTCCTGATTTAGGAGAACATTTTGAAATGGCAGTGCCTCACGACCAGCATGGAATCATCGATTTAAAATTAAATGGATTTTAGGGATAATGTAAGTCCCCAAACTTTTTATTTGACAAATTAAGAAACAAAGGCTCAGTGGAAGAGCTAGGATTCAAGACAAGATAATATGACTCCAAATCTAGCATTCTTCAACAATAGAAACAGGCTTTTAGTTATCAATTAACAGTGGAATTGCAATAAAAAATAAAATATTCTCCACTAGTTAGTCAGAAATATATTATCACAATGACTCCAAATAATAAATAGTTTCATAGTTAAGTGTGGCCAAACCCAACTCCTTTGGCTCTGCTTTGAAAGATTTTTTTTTTAATTAAGAGCTTCTTGAGAATACAGGAATTTAAAAGTAGAAGAGAAGGGATTATGAAACATAGGGAAGAGTTTAAGAGAGCCTTAAGACTTGAAAAAGCTAGTCTGCCTATGAAGTAGCTTCCTTGTCTTAAAATGTAGTAGACCAGGTTTGACTTGGGCTATTAAAACACCTCAAGTTCAAGACTGAAATGAAAGGAGACACTTACAGGACATCTAATGGTTAACAAAAGGAAGTTTACTTAGTCTTAGCAAAAAATTGCTATATAGCTTTGATTCTGCTACGGACAACTTTCCTGTGCTTCTGTTGGTTTGCTGCTGGTCTGTGGGACAGAAACCTGAGGGAGGAGCCAACCTATTACTTGTGCCCTGACTTTCTTACTAAAGGCTTCAAGATCATTTTGATTACATGAAATTCAAAAGGTTTTGCACAAACAGAATCAATGCAACCAAAATTATAAGGAAAGTGGGGAAAACTTTACCACAAGTTTCCCTGATAAGAATCTAATTTCCTAAATATATAAATAATGTGCCATATTTATAAAAATAAGAGCCATTCCTCAATTGATAAATGGCCAAAGGATATGAATATGCTATTTTCAGAAGAAGAAATCAAAATTATTAAGTCACTGAGGAAATATTCTAAATTACTACTGATTAGATAAATGCAAATTTAAAGAATTCTGAGGTACCACCTCACCCCTATCTGATTGGCTAATATAACAGAAAAGGAAAATAACAAATGCTAGAGGGGATTTGGAAACATAGGGACACTAAAACGTTGGTGAAGTTGTGAACTGGTCTAATCATTCTGGAGAACAATTTAGAACTGTCAGGGGCTCTAATACCAGCACAAAGAGGAGGAGGTATCAGTACTATTACCTGATGAGCTCCAATCTGATGTTCCCCCTCCCCTATCAAGCAACTAGCTGATATCAATTTGCTTTTGTGTGTATACCAAGAAACTATAGCCAGATGAGAAATTATCAAAATACTCGAGTTCTCCAAATCCAGGCCCCTTTGGTCTAAACCAGTGGTTCCCAAATTTTTTGGCCTACCGCCCCCTTTCCTGAAAAAATATTACTTAGCGCCCCGTGTCACACACTATCACTGCCCCCTTACAGTTATTCACCAACCCCCAAATGCCCCTGTGGGTATCACTGCCTCCCTGGATCACTGCAGCACCCACCAGGGGGCGGTGGTGTCCACTTTGGGAATCACTGGTCTAAACCATGTTGCCCCTTCCAGGAATTGTGAATTTAGGTCATCATTAATATAACTCAAGTGTGACAAATGCATAAATAGGTTCAATAGCTTTTCCTGGAATGAGGAGGAAATCCACCTACTATTTGTAATATTCTTTCTGAAGAAAAAAAATTTTGTTGAGTTCCAAACAACTGTTTGAACAAAATTTTAGAACAAAACTCTTTTAGATTGAGGAAATCCAATATTCACTTTTTGAGGGGAAAGTTTCAGATATGCATCATATATCTGGAGCTAAATTTTGTATTTCCTACTCTTCTTGTTTCTGTTTTCACATGGCACCTATGATAGTTATATCTATCTTTCCCATCCCTAGTCCTGACTTGACATGTATTTTACTTCTTTATATTCCTCCAAAAGCCAGACTTTTTTTTTTTTTTAACCCTTACCTTCTGTCTTAGAATTAAGGCAGAAGAGCGGTAAGGGTAGGCAATGGGGATTAAGTGACTTGCCCAGGGTCACACAGCTGGGAAGTGTCTAAGGCGAGATTTGAACCCAGGACTTCCCATCTCTGAGCCTGGCTTTCAGTCCACTGAGTCAGCTGCCTGC
Organism: Gracilinanus agilis; assembly: GCF_016433145.1. NCBI lineage: Eukaryota > Metazoa > Chordata > Mammalia > Didelphimorphia > Didelphidae > Gracilinanus > Gracilinanus agilis. Next base: position 243,529,247 of record NC_058131.1, read on the forward strand.
CAAATGCCCAGACTCTTGGAAGTTATTTGGAACCTGATAGTAAATCCTTATTTCAATATCCAAAACTTCTATCAATCTGATATATTTCACTTAGCTGGATTGTGAAACCTAAGTAAATTAAAGTTCCTGGTAGGTATCATTCAATAAACATTTAATTAATCAACAAGCATGTATTAAGTATCTTCTATGTGACAGGAACTCTGCTAGGTGCTACAGATTTAATACAAAAGCAAAACCGTTTCTGAGTTCCTGCGTTCAAAAAGGATGATGTGAGAACCCTGGAGAATCAAACCAAAAAACTAAGAGAAACAACCAACAACTTCAGCAAATTTGCAGAGTACATAATAAACCTACATAAATACAGCATTTCTATTTATCACTAACAGAGTTCAACAGCAAGAATAAAAAAGTAGATTCCACTTAAAATAACTATAGACAGGGCTAGCAACTAGGTGGCTCAGTGGATCGAAAGCCAGGCCTAGTGATGGGAGGTCCTCGGATCAAGTGTAACCTCAGACACTTCCTAGCTATGTGACCCTGGGCAAGTCACTTCACCCCCCATTGTCTAGCCCTTACTGCTCCTCTGCCTTGGAACCAATATATATAGTATTGATTCTAAGATACAAGGTAAGGGTTTAAAAAAAATAACAACAGACAATAAAAAATACCTGAGGGTATAACTATCAAAAAAATCCAGCAAATATATGAGCACAATTTCAAAATATAATAAATTTAGACCTACACAATTGGAAAAATACTAATTGCTCATGGATAGATTGAGCCAATATAATAAAAAATGATAACCTAAATTAATTTGCCTGTTCAATGCCATACCATTCAAATTATTAAAAATTATTTCCTAGAGCTAGAAAAAATAATAATGAAATCATTTGGAAAAACAAAAGGTCAAGAATATCAAGGGAATTTAAAAATATAAAGGAAGGAGTCCTAGCCATGCCAGATCTCAAACCATACTATAAAGCAGTAATTATCAAAACAATCGAGTACTAAGAAATAGAGTAATGGATAAATGAAATAGGTTAGGTCAGTGATGGGCAAACTATGGCCCGTGGGCCAGTTGCGGCCTCCTGAAATGTTCTATCCAACCGTGTGACATTATTCCTATTCTGACAAATACAATGAAACTTCAAAAGAGTTGCCTTAGAAACAGACTGACAGATGAGCATTTCCTTCCTTTGGCCCCTCTTTAAAAAAATAGTTTGCCCATCACTGAGTTAGGTAATCAAAAGATAATAGTGACCATAGTAACTTAATGTTCAATAAACCAAAAGATTTAAGTTATTGGGGGAAGAACTCAATATTTGACAAAAACTGCTGAGAAAATTAGAAAATAATGTGGCAAAACAAGGCATCAACCAACATCTTATACCATACACCAAGATAAAAAGTCAAAATGGATACTTGACTTAGAAATAAAGAAACAAATTAGGGGAACGTGGAAAAGTTTACCTGTCAGACTTATGGATAAGGAAAAACTTTATGACCAACCACAACACAGAAAAAAAATGGATAATTTTGATTACATTAAACTTAAACGATCTTGTACAAATAAAATCAATGCAATCTAGATTAGAAGGTATACAACAAATTTTGGGGAAAATTTTATAGTGTATTTCTGACAAAGGCTTCATTTCTCAAACATATAGAGAACTGAGTCAAATTTATAAGACTACAAAGCATTTCCCTATTGATAGTGGTCAAAAAATATGAACAGGCTATACTCAGAGGAAGAAATTAAAACTATCTATAATCATATGAAAAAATGTTTCAAATCACTATTGATTAGAGAAATGCAAATTAAAACAACTCCAAGCTACCACTACACATATATCATAGTAGCTAATATGATCAAAAAGGAAAATGATAAATGTTGGGAGGGTTGGGAGAAAACTGAGACATTAATACAGTGTGGATGGAACTATGGATTGATACAATCATTCTGGAAAGCAATATAGAACCATTCCCAAGAGGCCATAAAAGTATGCATACTTTTGACCCAGTAATAAATACCACTACGGGTGTGTATCTCAAAGAGATCCAAGATGGCGGGGAAGGGGGGGGAGGATCTACTTACTTTTTGTAATGACAAAGAATTGGAAACTGAGCAGGTGTCAGTTATTTGGGGAATGGATGAACAAACTGTGGTATATGGTTGTAATGGAAAACTATTTCAACCATAAGAAATGATGAACAGGATGGATTCAGAAAAACCTGGAAAGACTTATTTGAACGAATGCAAAATGAAATGAAATGAGAAGAAGCAGAGCAGTGTGTATAGTAACAGAAATATGTATGATGATCAGCTGTGAAGGACTAAACTATTATCAGCAAAACAAGGCTAAAAAAGATAACTCGAAGGGACTCGGGGTGAAAAAATGCTATCCATTGTCAAAAAAGGAACTGTTGGAGTCTCATTACAGATCAAAGTATGCCATCTTCCATTATATTTCCTTCATGAGATTTCTATTTTATATGTAACATGTGACTTCTGTCATAGCATTGAGGAATATAGAAATATGTATTGCATGAAAGCACTGGCATAGCCAGTATCAGAATATTTACCTCCCTTGGGGAGGGGGAGAGAGGAAAAGGAAAATCAGAATCACAAAATGTCAGAAAACAATTATCAAAAATTATTTCTACCTATAATTGAAGAAAACTTAAAAAGTTAAATAAAAAACAATTTATGAAAATGGAGGGGTGGGATAAGATGGTCTTTAAAATCCCTTCCAGCTCTAATGTATGAGCCTATGTCTCATCTCTCCTATGAGATTATAAACTCCTTGAGTGCAAAGATTGTGACAATTATCTTTGTATCCCTAAGGTTTAGAGCATAGTGCCTTGCATGTAGTAGGTACTCAATAAATATTTATTGAATGGGGGGGGGAAAAGATGACACCAAGTTCTCTATTAATGAGATAATAATAATAACATTAATCCCAGAGACTCAGCAAATATACTAATTAAAATAATTAATAGCTTCAGTAAAGTAATAGGCTACAAAATAAATCCTCAAAAATTGGCAGCATTTCTATATAATAATAACAAAACACAAAAAGAAATAATAGAAAGGGAAATCTTAGTCCAATAACTACAAAATACACAAAATATCTTGGGATCAACCTACCAAAATACAAAAAAGATACATATAAATTAAATCCTAAAGTACTCCTTAAAGAAATAAAGAAGTTAAATAACTAGAGATATATTCCATGTCCTTGGCTAGGCTGTCCCAATATAATAAAAATAACAGTAATACCAAAATCAATTTATACTTTTAATGTTATTCCAGGCAAATTATCAAAAGGATACTATAAAATTCATTTGGAAAAACACAAGATCTAGAATATCAAGGGAAATGATGAAAGGATGAAGGATGCAGGGACAAAGGGTGGTACTTCCAGACCTCAAACTATATCATAAGATAGCAGACATCAAAACCATCTGGTATTGGTTAAAAAATAGAGGTACATAGGAATAGATTAGACAAAGGAGAATTAGAAACAATAGAACTCAATAACAAAATGTTTGATAACATAGAAAGCATTAATTACCTACGGGAAAACTCTTTGATAAAAACTGCTGGGAAAACTAGAAAGCAATATCTGAAAGATACAGTGATTCCCAAAGTGGGTGCTACCGCCCCCTGGTGGGTGCTTCAGTGATCCAGGGAAGTGGCAATGGCCACACGTGCCTTTATCTTTCCTATTAATTGCTATTAAAATTAAAAAAAAATTAATTTCCAGGGGGCTAAGTAATATTTTTTTCTGGAAAGGGGGCATAAGGCAAAAAAAGTTTGGGAACCACTGGTTTATACCAACACCTCATACTATATTCCACAATAGATTCTAAAAGGATATACAAGCTTAATATTAAAATATCATACTATAAAAAAATTTACAAGTGGTTTTTTTTTGTTTTTGTTTTTTAATTTTTTAAACCCTTAACTTCTGTGTATTGACGTATAGGTGGAAGATTGGTAAGGGTAGGCAATGGGGGTCAAGTGACTTGCCCAGGGTCACACAGCTGGGAAGTGTCTGAGGCCGGATTTGAACCTAGGACCTCCTGTCTCTAGGCCTGACTCTCACTCCCCTGAGCTACCTAGCTGCCCCCATTTTTTTTTTTAAAACCCTTACCTTCCGTCTTGAAATCAATACTGAGTATTGGCTCCAAGGCAGAAGAGTGGTAAGGGTAGGCAATGGGGGTCAAGTGACTTGCCCAGGGTCACACAGCTGAGAAGTGTTACAAGTGGGTTTTGGAGGAGATATATTCTTAATCAAACAACTGATGGAAGCAATTAAAAAAGATAAAATAGATAACTTTGAATACATAAGAATTAAAACTTCTATACAGACATTAGTGTATCTAGGAGAAGTAGTTGAATGAGAAAGAATTTTTGTATCAAATTTCTCTAATAAAGATGCAATCCAAGAAATGTTATTAATTAGTGACTATATATAAGATTAATGGCCACTCCTCAATAGACATGTGATCAAAGGATATGGGAAAAAATGTTTTCAAAAGAAGAATTGCAAAGTACAGTTGTCCTTTGGTTCACTTATTGTGGCTTTACTGTACTGTGGATTTTTTTTTAATATATCTAATTCTGTATTGCAGTGTTTTCACTATGTTGCGAGATTTTGTGGATGAATGTCTTACTGTCCACAATGGAAATGCAGTAGGCCTCTACAGCTTGCACAGTCAGATGGTACATGGCATACTATTGGCTGACAGAATGAAAGGTGACCAACCACAGTACAGTGTTCTGTATCCTGGGTGCTGATTGGCTCAGTGACTGTAGTGTTGGTCTGTTTGCTCTTCTGCACTGTGCCCATGCATTCAGCATCTCTCCTTGTCCACTTCACATTGAGATTTCTGATTGTTGTGCATACAGTTGCTCTACGGTGTTGTGTTTTTGTGAAGTTTTCATAAAAGTTTGAATTTATTTCAAGTCCTACACCACCCAAACATTCTGCGCCTTCTAAGGCTTCTGGCAGTGAACCCTTATGGCAACAGTGACTTTTAACAAGACTGCAGAGGGTGGTCACTTCCCACAATAAGGCTATTGTGAGGATGGAGTCTGCATTGCCCTGGGATAAAAGACTGCAAGAAGAAGAATATCTCGCTGGATACCAACACCATCCTGATGAAGGCCAAGAAACTTTATGATGATTTTGTGGGAAATATGTCACGACGGTGACAAGGAGGAAGTCAAGGTCGACAACTCAGAAGCAGGACCTTGGAGTGCTTCTCTCACCAGACCAACCCGGTGCCAACCAATTCAGTGCCAGCAAGGGCTGGTTTGACAAATTTCAGAGATGCTTTGGACTCAAGAAAATTTCTCTGCATGAGGAAGCTGCCTCTGCAGATAAAGCTGGAATTGAGGAGTATATGAACAACATGTTCAAATCCATCATCGAGGAGCCTTAAGTTTTTAACATGGATGAGATGAGCTTATTTTGGAAATGGATGCCATCTCTCACTTTTATTATGAAGGATGAAGCCAAAGCCCCTGGTTTTAAGGCCCCAAAAGATCAAGGAACACTGATTATGTTTATAGGAGAGTGAGAAAAGTTTATAAAGCCTTAAAATATATGTGAATAATAAAATAAATATAACACTGCTACTTTGGGGATTTTCACCTATCATGGGGGTCTCTGGAACATAACTCCCATGATAAGTGAGGGATCACTGTACTCACAACCCCATGAAAAAAATGCTCTAAATCACTAATAATAATAGAATTGCAAATCATAACAACCTTGAAGTTTCACCTCATATCCTGAAAATTGGCAAAAAGCAGCAATAACTAATGTTAGAGGAGTTGTCAAATAATAGATACACTAATACATTGCTGGAGTTGTAAATAGGTATAACCATTTTGGAAAACAATTTGGAATTAGGCAAAAAAAAAAGTGACTAAAATGTCTATATACCCTTTGAAACCAGAGGGGCTTAAATCCCAAGAAAGACATCAATAAGAAGAAAGTTCATATATACACTAAAATATTTTAATAGCATTTTTGTGATGGCAAAAAATTGGAAACAAAGTAGATGTCCATCAATTGGGGGATGGTGAAACAAATTGTAGTGATGAATGTAATAGAATATTATTGTGTTGTAAAAAATGCTATGTGTGATGAATATAGAGAAGCATGGAAAGATCTATATGAACTGATGCAGAGCAAAGTAAGCAGGACTGAGAAAACAATATCCATAAAAGTACAATAATGTGAATGGGAAAGTCAACTACACACCCCAAATCCAAAAATAAATGTTGTAAAATTATAAAGATCAAGCAGGATTCAAATTAATAAATATGAGAGGATTTCTCCAACCCATCCCTTCATGGAGGGGGAGGAAAGCCACAGGTATTACACATTACATATATTCTTGGACTTTTTCAATGTGGTTAATTATGCTGATTTTTCTTCCTCTCTGAAAAAGTACTCTTTGCTATATGGAATGACTCTCCAGAGTGGTGTGGGAGAAAGAAGACATTAATAGATTTTTTTTTTAATGTCAGCTATTGTGTTCTTCATTTTACAGCTGAGAAAACTAAAGCTAAGAGAGGTTAACTGATTTCCTCATGGTTGTACACCTAATAAATGTTGGAGCTGGAGTCCTACCTGGGTCTTATCTTTCTATCTTTCTACATCTAACCCTCTTTCTACTACAATCGAAAAAAGTTAACATCAAGATCTAGCTTTTCTGCTCTAATGTAACTTGCAAAGTACTTTAAATTTTCCAAAGTTCTATATAACTAATATTACAGTAAACTATGAAAAATATCCAACTCATGTTCCCATAAAAATGTATTAGCAATAGTAAACCAACTGTGGGAATGAGTAGGGATGCTGCAATGTTGATAATATGAATTTAATAGGACTGAATTGTACTTTACCAACTGTCTTTCATGGAAGAAAGGAAATAGGAATAAAGGTTGTCCAGTTCATATACATAGTTTTCCGAATTCCTAGTTGCTCAAATATACCAGGGAAAGAATTTAGCCTTGAGTTGATGCTTGATCATGTGCATTGGCTAATAGTCTTGGCAGAGATAGAGGGTTTCCTGCTGAAAGAAAGGAAGTTAAGCCCCAGATGCTAGCTTACTACTTTATAAGGAGTAAATTAGAGATGGGAAAAAGTTAGGTCATCATATTCATTCTTCTGTTGCTGTTTTCAAAGCTGTTTTTGGGTCAAGAGTACCTTCACTATTACTGGAGTCAGAGTATCTAGGTTCAAATCTTGCATCTGACCTTTGCTACTTGTGTAAACTTTAACAACTTAGTCTCCCTAGCCCTTATTTGCATTATTTGCGAAATGAGGGTATTGGGCTAGAGGGCAGTCCAAGACCTTTTGGCTCTGGATCTGTGATGCTATCATTGCCGGTAACATTTGCAAACCGCTTTAAAACCTATAAAGTGTTGTTCATTCAGCAATGGGGACACAGCGAGGTGTAATGGAAATGATGCTGCATTTGGAAATGAGACCTGTGTTTTAATTCTGTCTCGGTCACTCGTTCTCATTGCGACCCAAGGCTAAGTTTCTTTCAACTGTAAAATGAGGTACTTGGGCTAGATAACCTCTAAACCCAGAGGTTCAATGTACTCTAAAGGATGATAATTCACATTCTAACATTCCATAATTCTGGAGGGCCACCAGCAGGGGGAGGGGGAACCCTAGGTATTTGGGGAAGTGGGAGGAGCCAGGTCCAGGCTTCGTGCAGCGGATTGGCCGTGACGTTCGTGGGCACAATCAGTGTTGTTCTGGAGCCCGCCCCATTTCTGACTGCCCTGGCGCCTGCGCACTGGTCCCCGTCGCGCCACCGCGCCATTTTGCCGGGGTTTGAATGTGAGGCGGTGCCGCAGCTGGAGCGGCAGAGCTGGGTACTGTGTAAAGCCAGGCATCCTCTTCTCCTTTCTCGTATTCCTAAGAGGTAAGAAGCAGAGCGGGGCTGAGTTGGGTTTGACCTGCTGACCCTCCCAGGTTCCCGTCATTCCCCTTGGGGGCCCGGCTCTCGCCGCCAGGAACTGGGGGCCGCGCCGCGCCGTGGTAGGGTGAGGGTGGATTGTGGGGTCGCCCAGAGGACAGCTTCCTCCCGCCTTAATCTCCTTTCCTGCCCTCACCAACCTTCGTAGACCCTCTGCTTCCAAGACCGCGACATCCGCGCCCTTAGGCCGAGACGGTCTGGACGCTGGGCCTGTGGGGGCCAGGGAAAGCTGAGACTCTGCCTAGCGTGATCACGACGGGACGCCCGCCCCCTTCCTCCGTCGCCTCTCTTATTGGCTGCGGCCGTTCTTTGCGGCATGGGAAGCCGGTTGCCGATTGGTTCCCAGCGCACGTCGATCTCTTTCCAGCAGGTTAAGGTGGAGAGGGAAGCCCTGAACATGAGGGACTCGCCGCCTTCTTCCTGTAGTGTTAGCTGGGTTTACTCCTTTGGATCTGGGGCTCGACCTCGTGGACATCCTTTACCTATTCCCTACAATGCAATTGTTATCTTTAGCTATTTCCGGGAATACTCGACCTTAAATCGATGAGAACTTTGGGGGCGAGGGATGACTGCCCTATCGCTTCCTAGAGTCACAAAGATAAATCTTTTTTACTTTGGCATCTTTACCCCTCTAGGCTATAGATGCAGCAGAATGGGGAGGAGGGAACAGAACTACCTCTTTCCTATCCTTTTTGGTGGGGTGCTTTTGTTGGCTACCCTCCCAGTGACCAAGGCCCTTTCTTTTACTTAGCCTACTCCCATCTAAAATTTTCCATGTTCCTTCTCCTTTTAATTACTTTTCGAGCTCTCAATCCAGAGGAATAACACCCATTTTTCTTCTTTTGGGGATAGGTACATGGGCAAATTGTCTTCTGGGGAATTCATTCATGGGGCAATCCCTTCCTAGCAGCAGATTAGAATGGCCTGTTTGGATATAGAAACACCTAAAATCTTAAAAGGCTTTTAAAGTGGTAAACTTATAAAAGTAATGATTACATTGAGATGTGCTTATCTATGCCTTTATTTTTTGGGATCCTTTTCTCTTTCATCAGCCAGAAACTGGAATCTTGTTTTTCTATAGTAAATTTAATGGGGAAAGAAGGCAGACAATACACCATTTCTTTCAACAAACTCAGTATTGAACTGCCTTTTTTTTGTCCTGCTTCATAACTTACTAATTCTATTAGAATTTATTTTTATTGTAAAAGGTTTTTTTCTTTCAATTTCTGAGTTTAGAGGTACCAAATCGTCCAGCAGGAAAATGTTGGAATTTCTTGTGGTTGGAGGGGGAGACTTGATTTACTTTTTTTTTTTTTTGACATTAATGTGTTGGTGGGAATTTCAAGTATTTTTTTTTTTTTTTTACCTTTTTACTGTCTGTCTTAGAATCAGGGTTCTAAAGCAGAAGAGTGGTAAGGGCTAGGCAGTTAAGATTAAGTGACATGTACAAGATCAAATAGGAAGTGCTGGAGGTCTAATTTGACAGGACCTTTAGTCTATGCCCATTTGAGCTGGGTCTTTTAAAAATTAAAGAGTTATTTTTATTACATTATGATCTGTAAAGAGTACACTTAACATTTCTACTTTTCTGCGTTTAGTTGTGAGGTTTTTATGCCCAAATATATGGTCAGTTTTTGTCAAGATACAGCTAAGAAAAAGGTATATGCCTTTCTATTCCCAGTCAGCTTTCTCAAGAGGTCTATTATATATAACTTTTCTAAGATTATATTCATCTCCTTGACTTAACTATTTTATGTTTAGATTTATCTAATTCAGAGAGGAGAAAGTTGAGGTCCCCACTATACTAGTTTTTTCTTGTAGTTCATTAACTTTTCCTTTAAGAATTTAGATGCTATGGCATTTGGTGCATTTATGTTTAATATTAATGTTACTTTATTATCAATGGTTCCTTTTTGCAAGATGTTGTTTCCCTGCTTAAACTTGTTAATTTTTGTTTTTGCTTTGTCTGAGATCATAGTTACTACCCCTGCCTTTTTACAATAGATTTTGCTCCAGGCCTTATTTTAACTCTTGTTTTTCTCTCTGTTTCAAAGGTATTTCTTGTAAGCAATATATTTTTGGATTCTGGTTTCTAATGCATTTTGCTCTCTGCTTTTGGATGAGTTTATCCCATTCACATTCATAGTACTAACTGTGCATTACCCTCTATCCTATGTTCTGTTTTTCTTTCTTTTTATACTGTTGCTCCTCTAAAGTCTGTTTTGCTTTTGACCATTGCCATCTTTTATCTGCCCTCTCTTTTATTAGCGTTACCCCTTCCCCTACTTTCTCTTATTCTCTTTCCTTCCTACTGTCCTGCAGAGAGAGACAGACATACATGAGATGTCTACCTCCTCTTTCCCTCACTATTACTTTTCCACTTTAAAAGCTCTTTCATGTGAGAGAATTTTCCCCATTCTTCCTCTCCTATCTCCCTTTTCCCTGGGCATTTGTCTTTCTTGTCTATTTTTTATTTTATTTTATTTTTAGCATCATTCCAACACTTGTTACAGAAATCTCTTCCCTACCTCCTATGCTGTCTTCATTTGGAAGAATGTCTCACTGACCTTTTGTTGACTCACTTCAGAATTCGATTTGACTCACGATTTGAAAGTTGTTTAAAGGGGAATGTATGAGCTCAGCTGATTTCACTCTTCCACTCCTGTGCTGAGTCTTAGAGAGAAGGGGAGGTTTTTCAAAGGTTAAGGTAAAGAGAGGGAATACGTTCTGGGCATGGATCACAGAATTTTGAGTTTGGGAAACAACTAAATAGACAATATGTTGTCTGGAATGGAGATAGTCAGTCTGGAATGATAGATAGGAAGTAAATTATGGAGGAGTTTGAAAACCAGTTGAATTTTTTATCCTAAAGGCAATAGGGGTGGAATTGAAAGTTTTTGATCAGACCAGTCAGTTTCTTAGGAATATTGATGGAGACTGGACTGAAGAAAGGTGAGATGAACAAGGGGAGACCAAATTAGAAGGCTTTTGTAATAGTCCAAAGGAGAGGTACTGAAAGCCTGAACTAAATTAATGTGAATAGAAAGAAGGGAAGAGTTAGGCAGGATATTTGTTGAGTTAGACTCCACAAAACTTGGCAACTGATTGGGGATTAGGGGTGAGAGAGGAAAAAGTCATGGGTAAATTTGAGGTTGCCATCTTGGGTATCTGGGAAGATAGATGGTACTGCCCTTGCCAGAGTTTGATTTTTTTTTTTAACATGTTGAGATAATGATAAGGCATCTAATTGGAGAAGTCTAGCAATTAACCCTGTGGAACCATCTATATGAGGAGATATAGGAAAGGGTAGAGATAAAAAATTTGAGAATCATATGCATAAAGATAGCTGAGTCCTCAGGAGCTTTTCAGATCAACCAAGAGGGTATAGAGAAGAGGGCTTTACAACAGTCTTGGGGGAGGTTCATGCTTAGTGAAGAAGAATGGCTAATGATCCAAAGACATTAAGCACAATCACATTGGTAAGATGAAAAAACAGTTGAGAGTAGTATCACAGGCCAAAAGAGGACTGTATTCAGGAGGGGAGTGATTGGCAGTGTCTGTGGCTACTGGGAGGTCAAGTAGGATGAAGATTGAGAAATAGTCATTTGATTCATCAATTAGAGATTTTTCAAGACCTTTGAAACAGAGATTTCAGTAATATTGTTAACTCAGAAGCCAGGTTGTGTGAAACTCAAAACTTTAAAATAAAAAAAATGTTTTAAAAAATTATTTTTATGTGTAAATGGGGAAAACATAAAATATTATTTGAAGAAAAAGAAGCAGCCAGGTTGCAAGGGACTGAAAGGAGGTAAGGAAATGGGAAATTATATGTGTGGGTGACTTTTCTGGAAGTTTAGCTGGAAAGAAAAGAGGATTATAGCATGATTTAGAGAGTAGCAGACTCAGGTAAAGGTTTTTCAAGGATGAAGATTTGGCCATTTAATTCAACAATCATTTAATTTAAAATGCTTATATGAAAACAAAGGTTTTTTTTTGTTTTTTTTAAACCCTTATCTTCTGTCTTGGAGTCAATAATGTGTATCTGCTCCAAGGCAGAAGAGTGGTAAGGGTAGGCAGTGGGGGGGGTCAAGTGACTTGCCCAGGGTCACACAGCTGTGAAGTGTCTGAGGTCAGATTTGAACCTAGGACCTCCCATCTCTAGGCCTGGCTCTCAATCCACTGAGCTACCCATCTGCCACCTGAATACAAAGTTAAAAAGGAAATATGCCCTTGCCCTCTAGGAGCTTTGATTTTTATGAATGTTTTTAGAAAACAGGATAAGGAAGACCAAAAGATGATAGAATGGTTAATAGTGCAAGCCCAGGAACAGAAACAAGAAGGATGGCACAAGTAGAAAGTTGGACCTTGGCAAAAAAAGAATGACTATTTTCTTCAAAGATGGAGCAAAAGAAATGAGTATAGAACTTTCTGCAGAGTGATAGTTAAGATGTGATGCATTGGAGAAAAGGGAGCTTAGTAGTGGATAGTTTCTCAGTAAAGTAGAATGAGACCTCTTTTGAAGGGGAAGGGGTATAAGGGACATCATTGCAATCGATGTGCTGGAAAATTAGAAAAAAATAAAAGACTACCATGTAGCAAGAAGGGCCCAGTTGAGATTAGAGAACTTAAATTTTATTTTTAAGCTCTTAACTTTCATTCTAGGATCAATACTGCATATTGGTTCTAAGACAGAAGACTAATAAGGTAAGGGCTAGATAGTGGGGATAAATGACCTCCCCAGGGACACAAAACTAAGAAGTATTTGACCCAGATTTGAGTGTTTGAGCCATATGTGAACCCAGTATCTCTTATCTCTAGGCCTGATTCTCGAGCTATCTAGCTGCCCCTGAGAACTTTAATTTGTAATCGACTGAAGCAAATTTCTCTCTCCATCATGTCACCTTTTTTAATGTCATCTTTCAGTGACCTGGAGGTCGAAGACCACTGAGATTCAGATATAGATATATTTATAGATAGATAGATAGATAGATAGATAGATAGATAGATAGATAGATAGATAGATAAGCCCTTGGAGAAAGGAAGTTAAAGAACCAAGGAACCAACAAAATAGGAAACTGATTCCATAGGCACTTTGGCCATCCCCGTCCCTGCGCCACCGCGGCCCCCCCCCCCATAGGAAACTATGGTTGGTTCCTGAGATGTGACCTGTGAGAGCTAGTGGGTGGAGAAAAGAGCTTATAAGTGGCCACCAGATGATNTATCCACAGACTTCTTTGGGGAAAATAAACCCTAGATCAAATGATCTTTAAAGGTCCCTTTAAGTTTCAATCTATGATCTTAAAATTCTTTACAAAACTATAACCCTGAGGCCTGGTTAGCTTAGTAAGTTAAAAGTGTATCTTCCTGCAGTATAACTACTGCTGTAGCCCTTTGCAATGGGCTTCTTATCCCTTTTGAATCTGGCAACAATCCCATTGTTGGAAGGGAATTTCTCTCTCCATCATGTAGCTTTGCTTAATGTCACCCCTCAGTGACCTGGAGGTCAAAGACCACAGAGAGGTGCAAGTATAGACAAGCCCTCAGGTAAAGGAAGTTAGAGAACCAAAGAACCAAAGAGACAGGAAGTTGCCTACAGGCACTTCCCCCACCCCCCTTGGGCAGCCCAGGTAAATTAAGAAACTATGGTTGGTTCCTGAGATGTGACCTGTGAGAGCTAGTGGGTGGAGAAAAGAGCTTATAAGTGGCCACCAGATGATCCACTGGCTGGAAGCTGTAGGAACTCTTGTCAGAGTTAGTCACGAGCCCATCATGGCAGCCAGTAGATTAGAAAGCTAAGTACCTCTCTATCTCTTTCCTACCTTTCCCTCTCTTTACTACTACTACTTTGATTTAATAAAGTTATTAAGCTACTATCAGCCTCATAATTTTAATTATTACAGGACCTAGTTACCTAGTTGTCATGATTATATAACAGTGTTCATAGAGTAGGTGCAAAGAAAATATGCATTGGAAATATAATCAAGAGTAGGCTTTAGCAAGGTGTCACAGTCTGAACTGGTCAGTGATCAGGTTAAGCCTGATTGTGAAAGAGGGAAAGTGAGACAGACTATTGTGGGGGTGATGTACTGGGAGGGATTAAAGGTCACAATAAGGATTAAAAAATAGATTTGGGCAGAGAGGTAGAGACAGATGGCAAAGATAGGCAGTTATGGGCAGAGAAGAAATTTAGAGTTTGATATACTAAAGATAGTATACTTATGTGTAATAGGCAAATCTAAGATATCTCTGGGTGACTGAAGTAGAGTTACGTCATAAGATTTGGGGGAACTGATTTACTAAGGGGCCAGTGTGTTTGAGGGGACAATTTATATGTTGAAGTCCCAGAGTATTTGAATAAGGGTTGAGATGGAGAGGAAGATTGTGAGCTTGGAACTAAACTTAAGACTATACAAGGACCTGAATTTATAATATAGATGGACTGGATGAACTTCAAAGGAAAAGAAGTTTTTGATGGCAAAGAAAAGTATATCATTGAAGTGGCAGTGAAAAGAAAGGAATATGCCTATATTCCTCTTTTGTATTGTGGGTCAGGGGAGGAATATTCAGTTCTAAGAGTAGCTAGGCATATATTATCTTTTAGAGGGAGCTAAATTTCTCTGTCACTAAGATAGAATGTGAGATGAAGAGATGTATATTGGAGTTTGTTAATAATAGGGGGTACAATGGAACAGAAAGAGAATGGAAGATTTGGATTTGGAAAATGGATAGGACGTGTGTGTGTGTGTGTGTGTGTGTGTGTGTGTGTTACACACACCAGATAGAAAGAATTCTTGTGCCAAAAGACATCTCAAATATGGTAAGTAGAAGTTTTCATCTGTAAAATAGGGAAGATCCTGTGTTGTCTGATCCTATGTTGTGTTGGAATTAAGGAGTGGTTCCTTACCTTTTGTTGTTCATTGAAGCTCTAGGGCAGGGGTCGTCCATGAGAGCCATAAACACCACATTTTTTAAAATGTAAATTTGTGAGAGCTGTACAGTGCTCACAATGCGCGCTCCTGTAACAGCGCCTGAAAAAATAATTGACTTTATGGCTCCTGCAGAAAGAGCCATATCTGGCCCTCAAAAGAGCCAGATATGGCTTGAGAGCCATACGTTGCCAATCCCTGCTTCAGGGTTTGTAGTTGGCAGATGAGTGGAATCATTAGATGCTTCAGTACCTTTCTGGACATCTGGGTCAGTGAATACCTGGGATTGAGATTTGAGCTCACATTCAGTGCCTGTATATCCATGCCAAGGTAGTGAGGAATGAGGCATGTCTATTAGATACTGTACTTCGATCTCTCAGAGGTTTTTGGTGCCAAAAGACTCAAAAATCAAATGAGTCATTGATGGTTTTGACCTGGTTTCAGTGCTTCCCTGAGAAGTTCCATGTGTGGGGAAAACATGGTGATACTAAATCTTTTACACAATTTTTATTGATATTTTTACTTTTACCTCCAAATATTCCTCACCCCCAACCCCATCCTCAGAAAATCATCTCTGAATAAAGAACAAAAAAGAAAGGGGGAAACCCTCCTCCAAATAGGGTCCTGTAAAACTAATCACAGACTCTCCAATTGAAGAGAGGAAGATATATTTTCTTTGGGGCCAGGGTTGGACGTTTTAAACTGCTTTCATTATAAGTTATTTTTCTTTTCATTTACATTGTTATAATTATATGATTGTCCTTTCTTAACTTTGCATCATTTCACATAAATTCCCATACTTCTGTATTTTCATATTGTTTTATATTTATGTACTAAACTGCAACCTAAAGTAGGGGCAGCTGGGCTAGCTCAGTGGATTGAGAGCCAGGCCTAGAGACGAAAGGTCCTAGGTTCAAAACCCGGGCTCAGACACTTCCCAGCTGGGTGACCCTGAGCGACTGTGTGACCCATTGCCTACTGGTTGTGGCCCTATGCTCCTAGAATGGAGTCCCAGGATAAATAATAATAATAATAACAATAATAATAATAATAACAATAATAATAATAATAAAATTTGTTTATCTATTTCCTCAGTCTCTGGACATTTCCTTTGTTTCTAGTTTATTGCATCTACAAAAAGTGCTGCTGTAAATATTTTAGTATATATAAGACCTTTTTGTCTTGGAGAACATTCTTGGCCCTTGAGATCTATAGGCCAAAGAATGGGTATTTTATGGCTGACTTCTTTAGAAAAAGTAATTTTTATTGCTATATTTTGGTTTAAAAAAAAACATTTTTTCTCAATTAAATCCTCTTTTTCATGTCCAGGGATCCGTCTTTTACAATAAAGAATAAAAAAAGGAGGGGAGGGCAACAATTCAGCAAAACTAGCAAAGATACTGAAAAGGTCTAGTATTCCATATCATAGTCCTTCACTTCTGCTAAGAGAAGTGGGGTGAAGTGCCTTCTCATATTTTTTCTTTGAGGCCATTATAATTAGGATTTCTCCACATTTAGTTTATTAATTTGTTGTTACCCTTTATTTGGTTTTATATCATGTTTATCAACAAATAAAAGGAATATTTCCACATACAAAGCAGTTTAAAAAAATAAGGATGGGGGAGCATTGCACTGGACACTGTGAATCAGCACTATATACCCATTCTTTAAGTATGATACAGCAAATTTAACAAGTTATTTTCAAAACTGTTCTGTTTGTGTTTACTACTGATCTTCCTTTTGTTCTTTTTTATTCATTTGAAAAATTGCTTCATGACCCCTTTTTATTTTTTTCATTTTGGGTATTGTTAATCTTCTAGTACTTCTATTCTCACCTCCTCCTATCACCCTCTCCCCCCATTAAAAAAAAGAAAGAAAACTCCCTTTAGAAAATCAACTTTGAATCATCAAATGAAATAAATCTCTACATTAGTTGTGTTCAGAAACATATTTCTCATTCCATTCTGTATTGGGAATTCATCCTGTCGCTTTCAGGAGGTGGATAGCGTGTTTCATCAAAAATCTCTGCAATTGAGGTTAGTCATTGTATTGATATGAGTTCTTAGATTCTTTCCTAGTTGTTTTTCTCTACAATGCTTTTGTTACTGCTGTATAAATTGTACCCCTGGTTCTGCTCACTTCACTCTATATCTGTTTATACAAGTCTTTCCAAGTTTCTCTGAAGTTGTCCCTTTTATCATTTCTTCCATTAATATTCTGTTACATTCATTTACTGTAATTTACCCTATTGATGCTCACTCCTTTAGTTTCTAATTGTTTGCCACTACAAAAAACTGATATAAATATTTTTGACAATTGGAGTTTTTCTTCTTTCTCTCAACTCTTTAGGACTTTTAAAATCTGGGTTATATATGTATTATCATGCAAAACATTTCCATATTGTTAATTTTTTATGAGTAATCTTATAAAACCAAAGCCCTAAAACATAAACCAAAATAAATGATTGAAAAATCATATGCTATTATCTGCATTCTGACTCCAACAGTTCTTTCTCTGGAGGTAGATTGAATTTTTGTCATAAGTCCCTCCGAATCATCCTGTATCATTGTATTACTGATAATGGCCCAGTATGTCACAGTTGATCATTGTATAGTATTGTTTTTACTGTGTACATTATTCTCCAGGTTCTGCTTATTTCACTCTGCATCAGTCCATGAATGGCTTTCCAGTTCTTTCTGAAACCATCTTGTTCGTCATTCCTTAATAGCATAATAGTATTCCATCACCATCATAGACCATAATTTATTCAGCCATTCTCCAATTGATGGGCATCCCTTTAATTTCCAATTCTTTGCTACCACAAAAAGAGTAGCTATAAATATTTTTGTACAAATAGATATTCTTTCTTCCACCTCTTAAAGTGGAAAGAAATGTTTGGTTTCTTTCAATACTCCATAGATCTGACATATAAACTAGTCTATGCTCCCCTAATTTACTTATAATATCACCCTTTACATCTAAATGTTATACCCATTTTGACTTGGCATCTTGGCATTGTGATATAATGCTGTAGTCTCTTTTATTTAAGATTTTTTGCATCAATATTCTTTAAGGAAATTGATCTGTAATTTTCTTTCCCTGTTTTTAACTCCAGGCTTTGATATCAGCACCATATTTGTGTCAAAAAGAATTTGGTAGGACTTCTTTGCTTATTTTGCCAAATAGTTTATATAGTATTGGGATTAATTGTTTTTTAAATGTTTGATAAAATTCACTGGTGAATCTTATCTGGCCCTGGGAATTTTTTCTTAGGGAGTTCATTGATGGCTTGTTCAATTTATTTTTCCAATATAGTATTATTTATTCTATTTCATCTTTTGTTAATCTGAGCATTTTATATTTTTATAAATATTTATCCATTTCACGTAAATTGTCAGATGATTGGTCAAAATAGCTCTTAATGATAGCTTTAATAGTTCTAGCCTTTAAACCTAAGATTAGTACAGGATTTTTGGTGCCATCAATACACATTATGTTTGTAAACAAATAAAAATGATTTTTAAAATAGAAGCTAAAGCCCATTTTATTGTTTTATAAATATCCCTGAGAATTTTTGAGTTCTTTTTCTTTAAAATATTTTTTCTGATTTTTTGCTTTTTACATTACATTCTTTTTCATGTATATCTTTCCCTATCCAGTGAGCTATCAACTTGTAACAAAGAGAGAAGGGAAAAAGTATTTTGGTCAACCAAGTCTAGTAATATAGTTGGTATTGTATACCCATAGTCCTTCACCACTCTAAAGACATACATTTTATGGACAAATTTGATCAGTATAATATGTATGGTGTTTGGTTTTGTTTCTTATTCTTTTAATTTATTTTCTTGTATACTGTTTTCCTGGTTCTGCTTACTCTGCATTAGTTTATAGAAGTCTTTCTATGCTCTTCTGAATTCAGAGACAGACATGATAAAACAGGAACCAAAGATGTGTAATATCAACATCTATTAAATCTGAGAGCAGATAGAAGAGCCAGCTTCCTGGCACACCAGGATCTAACCCTGACTTCTATTACAAGTGATTCTTTTAAGACTCTACTCACAGAATTAGATGAGATAATTTTCTAATCCCTTTTCCCTCAAATTTAAACATAAGACCAAGAAGTTTCACCTCCAAGAACCATCAGCTCCTCCCTTCCTTCTTCTTTGTGGTTAGTTTCTCATGCCTATAGCCTTTCTTTGTCCCTTCCACAATCTTGGGGACTTCCTTCTCTTACAGTGTTTTGATGGTGAATGGCCCATGAAATAAAATAGTTAAAAACTGTAAAAGTAACAAACTGAAGCACAGGATCCTGTTGACAGTGATGTGGAGGCATCACTGTTCTTTCAGACTTACTGAAGTAAGTCACAGCATTACTATTAATCTGGACTTCTCATTTTTCTTTACCTCACAAGCCAAGTTATTTACCAGATTTCTTTATTTATGCCTCCACATTTCTTGCTTCTATTCTTTTATCACCACGCACTCACTCATTCACTATCAGTACTACTAAAAATAATTTTGACCTTAATCACCTCTTTCCTAGACATGATGATAACCATATAATTGGTATTTTTTGCCTTAGATCTCTCTCTTTTCCTGTTCTTCTACATAGCCATTGAAGGGAAATTCCCAAGGCACAGATCTGACCTTGTCACTTCCTCAGTTAATGACTCCCTATTGCTTTTAGGATCAAATATAAAATCTTTTGACATTTAAAGCTCTTCACAAACAAACCTGAACCTGCCTTTCTAGCCTTAATATATATTTTTCTCTTTCCCTCATTCTGTATTCCCACTAAATCAGACTCCTTTGTGTTTTTCACACCTGACATTCCATCTCCCATCTATATACCATTGTGTTAATTTAACTTCATGCCTGGAATGTGTTCTTACTTCCACTCTTAAGTGGAAAGAAACGTTTGGTTCCTTCAATACTTTGCTCAAGTATCACATTTTACATGGAAACTTTCCTGATACCCCCAATTACTAGTTTCCTGTACCTCCCTGCTTACTTGATATTTATTTTGTATGTGTGTACACACACACAAAGAGAGAGAGAGAGAGAGAGAGAGAGAGAGAGAGAGAGAGAGAGAGAGAGAAAGCCCCTCAAGAACAAAGACTTTAATTTTTCCTTGGTATTCCCCAGCATTTAAGAAATATTTGTTAATTGGTGACTTGACTTAAATATTCAGTAGCTTTGCCCAGAAGAGTGATTCTCAAATTTTTGGGGGCCTAGAACCACTTTGGCAAAGGAAACAACCTCCATGAATACAGATCCTAGCTGTTTTTGATTGTCACCACAACACATTCTACAAAAAAATTTTCTACAGAATTTTTGATGAGCCTCTAGTTTTTAATCAAATATTACCAAATTCTTTGGTGCCAGAAAAATAAAATAAAAAGAAAGATAGATGAATAGAATAGATATTGGTGATTAGATATTAGATTAGAAAACAGAAGAATTGGGTTCTAGTCTTATCTTTTCTAGTTAATTGGCTTTGTGTTGTTAGGCAAGTCCTTTCTCTGTACTTCATGACCCTCACTTTGGAATGGATGATTCCTGAGGATGATTCTCATTTTCAAAGAGGACCATTTACATTACAAAAGCGACGTTTCAGCTCTTTAGACTTTATGGTGTTATGAACATGAAAGTTAAAAGAGTATAGTCTCTGAATGATAAATGGCCAAATGCTTAGAGCAGTGATGGGTAAACTATTCCCCCGAGGGCCAGATCCAGGCTGTATTTTGCCCATCACTGCCTTAAGCAATTCCCTAATTACTACATCTGGATGTGAGGGCTAGTGATTAGGGAATTATCTCTTCTATTAGGAGATAAATAATCTATTTCATCATTAATCTCTTCTGTTGAGTTGCTAAGTTTTAAAACGTTACTAGATTTTATATTGGTATTTTGGTATAAATCATCTGGTTTTACTCACTTCACTGTTGCTTCATATAAATCTGAACTTTCTCAAAACCATCCCTTTTGTCATTTTTAGCACAATAGTATCCCATCTTATTTATATCCCATAACTTGTTTAGTCATTCCCTAGTTGAGGAGCACCCCCATGGAAATTAAATTTTAATGGTTTGACTAAAATATATGAAAATTATAAATAATATGGTAGTCACCAATTTAAAGTATTATTGCTCAAAGTTGAAATGACTTCATAACTTATTTACAAAAGAAGTGGAAAGAGTGATAGTAGAGTTATACAGAAAGGTAGAGAAGACATTTAGCCTATTTATCTAAATATTTCTCTGGTGCTAGACTCAGCCAGGACTTTTTGACCTCCAGCTGGAATTAAACTCTCTCCAGAAGTTAGGAAAGGAAAGTCAGCTATTCACTCACCCAAGTTTCCTCCAAGAGGCAGGTCAAGATGATGACTGGAAGGTGATTCTTCCTTAAGCTGATCTTCTTGAAACCAACTTCCTTCTTACATGTGACCTCCCTAGCCCCAGAAATTCAGGGCCTTTTATAGTAGCTTCTTGTCCCTTCCCCTTTTCACAAGGGCCAATCACAGCTTCCAAATTCCCCAGCACTCTCCAGGGGGGCAGTGTTTGTGAGAACCACTTCTCACCTTCAGGAGAGGTGAATACTCATCAGAATGGTTCACAGATTCCTGGCTAATTGAGGTGAAAGGTGGAGAGCTCCTCCACCTATTGCTAAGTAGGGTGTTCAAGCTTTCAATTCAAAAGTAGACAAAGGAGAGTTGATCCTGTCTTCAATCTAGTGTGGTACTAAGTAGGAGTACTTAAGTTATTGTTAACCAACAAGTGTTAACTCAAAATAGACAAAGGGAATAAAAGAAATAAAAGAAAAAAGAAAGTATAAACTCAGAATGGACAAAGAGAACAAAGAACTCCCTTTTTCTCTCTCAGTTTTCAATTGTTTGCCACCAAAAAGAGCTATACATACTTTTGTTCATCCTTAGAATTGATTTTGTTCAGAATTAGATTAAGCCTAATTATTCTCAATTAACCCAGTTTCCATTCTCTCCTTTCCCTCTTGTTTCCTCTGTTGAGTGAAATGTAGTTCTGTAACTATATGTGTATGTGTGTTTGTTTATTCTTTCCCCCCTTTGACCAGTTCAGATGACAGTGAGGTCCAAGTATTAGCCATTTCCCTCACTTCTTGTTTACATAAACTTCTTGTGCACACTGATCATAGCACCTTTCTTTCATGATTCTTGTGAGATTCAAAATGAGCTAATATTTATAAAGTGCTTAATACAATGTCAGGTACATAATAAACACTACATAAAAATTAACTATCATTACTACCACCACTACCACCACCCTCTACTCCTACTACTTCTTCATCTATCATTTTCAAAGAGGAGCATTTACATTACAAAAGTGATGTATTTACTTGCTCATGAATTAAATTTAAGTGAGGCAGAGTTGTACAAAATCATCAGCCTCACTCTCTCTTCCAGAGACATTCAAATCCAGTGGCATGACAAAAACTAGGACAACTGGCGATGGCCTTGGATGCAGTGGATGACCTTAATCTCTTCCATGTCTGACCAACCTCTAAAATGCTCCACAGCACCTGCTTCATCCACCTTCATGGCTGTTGAAACAAATTGTACTTATTCATCCATTCTGCCTGGGGAAGTCTTCACATGTTTGGGGTAGATATTCTCCTAATTCACCAAAGGGTTTGAGGCTTCTCATTTACCTTCAACCTGGTTTAATCTGTCTGCTGAGATGATTTTACTATACTGTGGCTACTACAGCTTCTTGGAGCCACAGGTGAGAATTTGGTAAAAGGGTGATGAACAGCCCTGAAAGAAATTTAGCAAGCCCTCATGCCATAGTTGCTACCCCTTCCTGATCACTCCATACATCCATAGTACCACCACTGCTACTCTTACTACTTTTATTGCTATAGCTACTGCTACTGCTGCTGCTGTACCCACCACCACTTCTATCTTCTCCTCCAACTCTTATCACCTGTATATTTGCCTCTCTCTCCCTTTTCTGTTCTTTTTAAGATCATCAGCAACCACTCCTAGCCTTCTGTCTAGTTAGATTCCTTCTGTAACCTTTAATGGTAATTGCTTATTATTATTGAGTTTTTTTTCCTATTCATTGTCTTTTTTTTCCAAACATTTATTAATATTCATTTTTAACATGGTTACATGATTCATGCTCCTCCTTTCCCCTTCGCCCCCCCGCACCCCCCCCCACCCATGGCCGATGCACATTTCCACTAGTTTTGTCATGTGTCCTTGATCAAGACCAATTTCCAAATTGTTGGTAGTTGCATTGGTGTGGTAGTTTCGAGTCCACATCCCCAATCATGTCCACCCCGACCCATGCGTTCAAGCAGTTGTTTTTCTTATATGTTTCCTCTCCTGCAGTCCTTCCTCTGAATGTGGGCAGCATCTTTACCATAAATCCCTCAGAATTGTCCTGGGTCATTGTATTGCTGCTGGTACAGAGGTCCATTACATTCAATTTTACTACAGTATATCAGTCTTCTGGCTTTGCTCCTTTCGCTCTGCATCAGTTCCTGGAGGTCTCTCCAGTTCGCCTGGAACTCCTCCAGTTTGAGTTTTTTTTTTAACTCTTGTCTTGTCTCAGAACCAGTCCAATGGATCCACAGTAGAAGAGTGGGAATGGCTAGGCAGTGGGGATTAAGTGACTTGTTCTGAGTCTTACAGCTAGGCAGTATCTGAGGCCAGTTTTGAACTCAAGACCTATCTCTAGACTTGTCTCTCAGTCTACTGAGCCAACTAGCTGCTCCCTAGTCCTTAAGATTGTTCATTTATTTCCTTTATATTTCTCCTGACTCCCTTGTTTGAACTTCAGAGTTTAGCTCAGTTCTTTATCAGGAATATTTGGAAGACCTGTTTCATTAAAAGGAAGTCCTCTGTTTCTTTCCTTCTATAGGATTATATTAATTTTGCTAGGCAAGTTAAATTCTAGGTCTGTATCCTTTGCCCTCTGGAAAATTCTATTCCAGAGTCTCCATTCCTTTATAGTGGTAGCTGCTAAATTGTGTGATTCCTGAATCCTTGGTACTTGAAATCTTTCTGGTTGCTTGCATTATTTTTCTTTGACTTGGAAGCTTTAGATTTTGTTTGTAATATCCTTGGGACTTTTTTTTAAGTTTCTTTTAGGAGATGATCAATGGATTCTTTTTCTTTGCATATTGCCTTTTGGTTTTAAGAGCTCTGAACAATTTTCCTTTATGATTTCTTGAAATATAATGTCTCCACTTTTTTTTTTAATGTGTTGGCTTTCAGGTAGTCCAGTAATTCATTTTTTTTCTCCTCAATCTGTTTTTAAGTGAAGTCATTTTTGCTGTGAGGTAATCTTAAATTTTCTTTTTTTTCCTATCTTTACTTTGTTTTAATATTTCTTATTATATCTAGTGAAGCTGTTAACTCCCTTTTGGTCCTTTCTTTTTTTTTTTTATGCATATCATCTGTTTTAGAATCAGTAACATCAGTTCCAAGGCAGAAGAATGGTAAGGTCTATGCAACTGGAGTTAAGTGACTTGCTCAGGGTCACACAGCTAGGAAGTGTCTGTGGTCAAATTTGAACACCAGAACCTCCCCTCTCCAGACCTAACTCTCTATCCACTTCTCTTACAAGCTTATATTCCATGGAGGAGACAACACGTGTACATAGTATATACAAAATAAAAAAACAAGTATAGGCATTTCAGCTATAATTTAAAATATACATTCATAAAAAAATCACAATAGAAAACGCAGAATTTATGGGAACAATGAGGTTAGGGGTGCAGCTTTCAAAACAACTTCCTCAAATTAAAGGATATGAACAGTGGACGGAGACCTGGGGGGTTATCACAGGAGGTGGGGGTATGAGTTCAGACCAGCCTCCCACTCACTGTTCTTACAGCACCACAAATTATACAATAAATATGGCATTTTACTCCTCACAGACAGACTTGTGGGATAAGCAAATGTGAAATCTGATTAATGTTCAAGTGGTTCCCCAAATTTACATTTTCAAAACAAATGTTATATCAGAACTGACAGGAATTTTTTTTGGGGGGGGATGAAGAGACACTGAACAGCAAGGACAGAAAATAGCAAGCACTTATAATGTTGAAATTTCACTACATATTCAGCAAACAGCATTGAAAAATGTGATGAGAAAATGGAAACCAGAAAGAAAAGAATATTTTATATCTTTACTTATAAATATATTGATTCCAAAGTATTTTATATATATAAAAGAAGGAAAAGACCAAATATGGCTAAAGCGAGTAAAGTAGGATTTATGAAATCAGCCTCATACTGAGAGAATATTATTTCTTTATTGAAACTAGAGGGTTTCTTAGAAACACCACATGAATGGCTGATAGAAAAGATGACATTTCTCCCAGAAGTTTTTATACCTTTGATTGGGAAAGGGATACATTGATTTAACTTTTCATTGACTTTTTTCCTGTCGTTCTATGTCTACTTTTTTTTTTAATGTTAAATTTAATGACATAGTGGCAGCATTGCCATATTATATTGCCTTTGTACTTTTTTCTACTCTGTTCTATGAAAATAATTTTGATAATTTTCCTTTTTTTGCATCATTATTATGATCCTTCATACTCCCATTGTAATAGCTTTCCCAAATGAAAGCCTTCTCTTAACAAACAAAATAGTCAAGCAAAATAAATTTGCCTTATGTTAGTCATGACTGAAATTGTTAGTAGTCTTATTCTGCATCTATATTCCATCTCTTCAGCCAAGAAAAGTGTGCTTCATCAGGTTTTTCATATTGATGAAAGTTGTCCTTTATGATGCTGAATTTGTTACATGTATGATTCTACTTCATGCTCTCTACAGTCTAGCCATACTGGCCAGCTTGCACTACTTCAAACTGGAATCCCATCTCTCATCTTTGTGCCTTTGTACTTGCTATTCTCCATACCATGTTAACTATTATCTCTTTATTTCCCTACGAATCTCTGCAAAAAGCCTTTCTGGGCCCTCCTGGTTATTAGTGTCATTCTCTTTGAGATTCTCTTACATCTACTCTCTTTATATTGTATATACCTAATTATTTGTGTCTAGCACATTAGATTGCTATCTTTGTGAGCAAGGTATTTTTTTAATATCTTCATATTTTTAAAATATTTTATTTTAATAACAAATTTCCACATATGTTTTCTGAATTTATATGATCCACATTGTCTCCCTCTCTTCTTTCCTTCTCATTCCTGGAGCTGACACGCAATTCAATCCGGGGTATACATGTATTGTCACATAAAACATTTTCCATATTATTCATTTTTGTAAGTGAATAATCTTATAAAACCCAAACCCCTAAACATATAGCCAAATAAACAAGTGATAAATCATATGCTTTCATCTGCATTCTTATTCCAACAGTTCTTTCTCTGGAGGTAGATAGTATTCTTTTTTATAAGTTCCTCAAAATTGTCATGGATCATTGTATTGCTGATAATAGCGGTTTGTCACAGTCGATCATTTCACAATATTGCTGTTACTGTGTACATTGTTTTCCTGGTTCTGCTTATTTCGCTCTGCAATAGTTCATGAAGGTCTTTCCAGATCTTTCTGAAATCATCCTGTTCATCATTTCTTATATCACAATTGTATTCCATCACCATCATATACCATAATTTATTCAGCCATTCCCCAATTGTTGGACATCCCTTTAATTTCCAATTTTTTGCTAGCACAAAAAGAGCAGCTACAAATATTTTTGTACAAATAGGTGTTCTTACTTCCACCTCTTAAGTGGAAAGAAACAATGCTTGGTTTCCTTCAATACTCCATGGATCTGACAGGTATCACCCGTTACATTTAAATCATTTTGACTGTATCTTGGTATAGAATGCAAGATATTGATCTCAACCTAATTTTTGCCATACTGTTTTCCAATTTTCCCAGCAGTTTTTGTTAATGAGCAAGTTTTTCTGAGAGCATCCTGCTTGTTCTTTCTTATAGCACAATAATATTCTATCACAACCATTTATTCCATAACTTGTTCAGCCAAGGAATTGCTATTATTATAAATTTGAGTCTTTTTTAACATTTAATAATATTTATTTTTTAGAAAAGTTAACATGGTTACATGATTCATGCTCTTACTTTCCCCTTCATCCCACCTGCCCTCCCCCACCCCACCATAGCAGATGCACATTTCCACTGGTTTTATTTAACATGTGTCATTGATCAAGACCTATTTCCATATTATTGATAGTTGCCCTGGGGTGGTCCTTAGAATCAACATCCCCAATCATTGTCCACCTCAACTCATGTGTTCAAGCAGTTACTTTTCTTCTGTGTTTCCGCTCTTGCAGTTCTTCCTCTGAATGTGGGTATCGTTCTTTTCCATAAATCCCTCAGAATTGTCCTGGGCCATTGCATTGCTGCTAGTGCTGCTAGTGCAGAAGTCCATTACATTCGATTGTACCACAGTGTATTGGTCTCTGTGTACAATGTTCTTCTGGCTCTGCTCCTTTCACTCTGTATCAATTCCTGGAGGTCTTTCCAGTTCACCTGGAATTCCTCCAGTTTAGTATTCCATCACCAGCATATACCGCAATTTGTTTAGCCATTCCCCGATTGAAGGGCATTCCCTCATTTTCCAGTTTTTTGCCACCACAAAAAGCACGACTATAAATATTTTTGTACAAGTCTGTTTATCTATGATCTCTTTGGGGTACAAACCCAATAGTGGTATGGCTGGATCAAAGGGCATAGTTCCAAATTGCCATCCAGAATGTTTGGATCAGTTCACAACTCTACCAGCAATGCATTAATGTCCCTATTTTGCCACATCCCCTCCAACATTCATTACTCTCCCCTTGTCTCATTTTAGCCAATCTGCTAGGTGTGAGGTGATACCTCAGAGTTGTTTTGATTTGCATTTTTCTAATTATTAGAGATTTAGAACACTTTCTCATGTGCTTATTGATAGTTTTGATTTCTTTATCTGAAAATTGCCTATTCATGTCCCTTGCCCATTTATCGATTGGGGAATGGCTTGATTTTTTTATACAATTGATTTAACTCCTTGTATATTTGAGTAATTAGACCCCTGTCAGAGTTTTTTGTTATAAAGATTTTTTCTCAGTTTGTTGTTTCCCCTCTGATTTTGGTTGCATTGTTTTTGTTTGTACAAAAACTTTTTAATTTAATATAATCAAAATAATTTATTTTACATTTTGTAATTTTCTCTTAACTCTTGGTTTTAAAATCTTTCCTTTTCCAGAGATCTGACAGGTATGCTATTCTGTGTTCACTTAACTTTATATTCCCTCTTTATATTCAAGTCATTCACCCATTCTGAATTTATCTTGGTGTAGGGTGTGAGATGTTGATCTAAACCTAATCTCTCCCATATTGTTTTCCAAATTTCCCAGCAGTTTTTGTCAAATAGTGGATTTTTGTCCCAAAAGTAGGGCTCTTTGGGTTTATCATAGACTGTCTTGCTGACGTGACTTACCCCAAGTCTGTTCCACTGATCCTCCCTTCTGTCTCTTAGCCAATACCATATTGTTTTTTTTTAAACCCTTGTACTTCGGTGTATTGTCTCATAGGTGGAAGATTGGTAAGGGTGGGACCATGTTGTTTTGATGACTGCTGCTTTATAGTATAGTTTAATGTCTGGTCCCCTTCCTTCACATATTTTTTTTCATTATTTCCCTTGATATTCTTGATCTTTTGTTATTTGAGTCAGTTTTGCAAGTAAAACTATTGTCAGAGAAACTTGTTAGGAAGATCTGAAAGGGTAATTTCTTCATTGCTCATTTAATTTGCTTATGATGTCACCCATTTTGTGTAAGGCATGTACTTATTTGGAATTTATCTTAATCTGTGATGTGAGATGTTAGTCCATACTTAATTTCTCCAGACTGCTTGCCAGTTTACTTAGAAGTTTTTGTTAAATAGTGAATAATTACCCCAGTTAACTGGGGTCTTTGGTTTTATTTTTAAAACTTTATGTAAGTACTACCTAATCTGTAGTACTGACAACCAATTTCTTAAGGGGAAAAAGTAGGGGCAGCTAGGTGGCTCAGTGGATAGAGAGCCAGGCCTGGAGTTAGAAGAACTTGCATTCAAATGGGATCTCAGACACTTATGGCTGTGTGACCCTAAGCAAGTCACTTAACCCTAATAGCCTCATCCATTCCATTCTTTTGCCTTGGAACCAATAATTAGTTATTGATATTAAGATAGAGAGTGAGATTGTTTTGGTTTTTTAAGTATTGAGTTGTTTTGTTGATTCCTGCTTTATGGTATAATTTGAGATCTGATACTGCTAAACTTTTCTCTCCTCCTTTTTTATTATTTCTTTTGATCTTCATGACCTTTCATTTGTTCTGATGAATTTCTCTGATTTTTTTCTGTCTAGTTCTATAAAGTTGTATTAGGTAGTTTGAATGGTACAGTAGTGAATAAACAAACTAATGTCATAATATTGTAATTCTTATTGTATAAACTCAGACTACCCATGAGGAAATGACATTTCTCCAGTTATCTAAATGTCTTTGTTTCGAGACAGCTAGATACTACAGTGTATGGAAAAACAGGCCTAGAGCTGGAAAGTCTTGGGTTCAAATGTGGCCTCAGACACTTCCTGGCTATATGACCCTGGGCAAACCACTTAACATCCATTGGCTGGCCTTCTGTCTTATAATTGATACTAGGACAAAGTAAGGTTTCTTTAAAATGTTTTGATTTCTATAAGTAGTATTTTTGTAGTTGTATATTCATAGTTTATTCATTCTACAATAATTTCAAATAGAAATTCTATTCCTTCTGAGGTTGTTGGTTTTTTTAACCCTTTTTTTAACTATTAAGTCAATTCAAAGGCATTGGTAAAGGACGAAACTGGGTTAAGTGATTTGCTCAGGGTCACACAGCTAGGAAGCATCTGAGGCTAAATTTGAACCCAGGACCTTCTGACTTCATGCCTGGCACTCTATTCAGTGTGCTACGTGCCCCTAAATAAGGACATATTTACATAATTGGAGAAATTTTGTTTGTTGTTTTGTTGATAGTATGTTGACACGCAGATGATTTTTCTGAATTCATTTTATATTCTAATTACTTTTAGGAAAAAGCTAATAAGAACTATTTAGTCTTGCTAAATGATAGTTTCTTACCCATTGTTCTCCATGGACTTTGAGAAAACCAACATAGTCATGCTATCATTATATTCTGTTTATCTCTATCTTTTGGAATTTAAATAAAATTTATTTTTGGTCTTTTTTTTTCTTCCTCTATTGCTTCTTCCTTTTTCCCCACACCTTTTCTTATTCTAATATACTTTTGTTTTTATCAGTCAAGTAATCATTCTCACCTTAAAGTTCAATTCCTGGAAACTTTTCTCAATTTATTTATGCTGCAAACATAATATATTAATATGTGTGAGAAGGGATATGTTAACATCCCCAGGTAATAACTGCTATGGTAATTTTTCAGAGGACTGGGTTTTGAACATTGTTCTGTCACTTTCCCCCTTTTTGACTTGTCACTCAACCTTTTTGGGCCGTATTTGAAAAATGAAGGAGTTGGACTAGACCTTTCATATTTCTTCTAATTTTGAATCTATGATCCCATGAATATATTTATAGCACAGTTACTTGATTAATTACTCAAACCTCTTCTGTATTTTAGGTTCTGCCACAATGGAACTAAGTGATGCAAATTTGCAAACTCTAACAGAGTACTTAAAGAAAACACTTGATCCTGATCCTGCTATCAGACGTCCAGGTAAAGTGTTAATATAGAGGTTTTCCCCCTGAAAAACAAGGTACGGGTTAAAAAGAAAAGTTTTATGAATAAAGACTGAAAAGACTGAGACTCATAAATCTAGGAAAAGAAAGGCAAAACTTGCAGTGCAGTTCTAAAACATCATAAATGTTCTAGATAAAGGTTAATATAGAATTTTTATGGAATATTATGAAGAGAGAAAATCCTAGAAATTTGGTAAAGTTAGGAAAAATTAAAGGCCGTGCTGATTTACAGACTGACGAAAAAAATATTAAGTAACTTCAAATGGAGTGAAAACATGCAGATTTAAAAGGTTTATGGTGTTCATGGAACATAAGTGCAATATTTTACACTTAGAAAGGAAATTGGATAGGAGAAAGCATACGAACTAAAAGGACTAAAAATTATAGCCTGTGTTCCATTCCTACTTCTGCAGTTTATGTGATTTTCTCCCAAATTCACTTTGCTTTTCCTTATTTTTTTCATCTGTAATGCTGGGATAAAAATAGCTACCTTGTGTTTTTTTTTTTTTTTTAAAGATGAAACCAGGTGATACATATGAAAGTACATTTAGCACTGCAAATCACTATACACATATTAATACTTATGTCATATAGTCCATTCCTGTCATTTTATGAATAAGGATAACTGGCCTTAATAGATTTATCATGAGTTACAAAGGTAAACTAGAATGCTTGAGTAAATGCTCTTAACATTCGAGACCTTTAGATGCCCCAGTTAGATTTAGAATAGCTCACTTAAGTGGGTTTGACCAGATATGTCCATTTTTAACTTTGAAACTGAAATCTTTAAATTTCTTTGTTTCTCATATATTTAGATGGAAGTATTTTGATATGTAATAAAAATTATTTGATGTTCTGAAAAATGAAATTATATTTTACAGCTGAGAAATTTCTCGAGTCTGTTGAAGGAAATCAGAATTACCCATTGTTGCTTTTAACATTGCTGGAGAAGTGTCAAGATAATGTCATCAAAGTGTGTGCCTCGGTAACATTCAAGAACTATATCAAGAGGAACTGGAGAATTGTAGGTATTTTAGTAATTAGAATTTTAAAACTTTTATCTTTCCTTTACACTTACAGGACCTTTATAAACAATATTTGCAGAAGAATATTGGTTGACACATAAATCTCTGATTACAAACTATTGAGTAAATCTCTGTTACAAACTTTTTATTCTCATCTACTTGAACAATTTTCATGGATTTGACTTTGTTGGTAGCAACTAAGATTTTATATTTTTATTTATGTCATCTCCATTTTATTAATTCCAACTGTTAGCATTTCTGAATTAAGTTGATACAGCTTAAAGTTTTTTTCTTCATCCTATTTTTTTAGGGGGTATATAATGAGTTCTACATGTTAGCTCTTATTTGTATTTTCCTCTAAACTTGTTCTTTGCATTAAAAAATACTTCAAAGATCCTTTTTCTTTTTTGGAAATGTTGCTTATTACGTTTTATAAATTTTAATTGTTTTCTAAAAGTGCCTTGACAGGTAAAACAATGCAATATTTAGTGGCCTGAGCATAGACTTATTATTTTATCTTAGACTAAACTGATGAGATTATGTATAACTGGGATAAAACTAACTAAATAAAAAACAAATCCTACCACAGAGAAAAAGCCTTTATTTATTAGCAAAATAATTTGGTTTATTCCTACTTGTTTATAATACTAATTGGTCTATATATTTTAGAATATACACATTCATAATTTCAAGATATTTTTTAGATGCTGGTGTCAAGAAGTTTTAAAAATACTATCATAAATTGTGAAACACATTTGATGTCTTGTTCTCATTTTTTCACTTTTATCTGGGCTAAAGAAATGATCAATTCTTTGAAGTGATAGCAGTACCACAAATAAGGTTAAATGGATATAAGAAATATTTCCAGATTGAATTTAACAAGTCTGTATTATTTTCCAGGTAGTAAATAAGATATAAAATATTATCTTATTAGCCATGTGCCAGTATTTATAAATATGCTAAAGAATTGGACAGGTGTGGCTTTTTCTCTAATACTGAAAAGGAATAAATAAAATAATGTTGTTTAGTCATTGAATTAGAAGGAAGTTTGCAAGGCATATCTTCCTTTATCTGCTCATGAAACTGTACTTATATTCTCCAGTCCGTCTCAGTATTGTCAGAGGAAATTTCACCACTTCCTTTGCAAAGGGCATATTGTTTATCTCGTTTTATTGGGAGGTGTGTGTGTGTGTGTGTGTGTGTGTGTGTGTGTGTGTGTGTGTTAATTTTGATCTTAAAATTCCAAGAACCTCCAACATTTCTATATGACAGGACACAAGATTTGTCTATAAAATTGAATTTTTCAAAAAAGCATTTAACTTCTTCCTGTTTCTTTCAAAACTGATTAGCGTATTTTAGTTCCCCAGGAACCTCTTGTTTTTTTTATTTAACTCAACACCCTTTGAAGCCATTAAGGTTGTAAAGAGATATTTTTATTTTTATTTTGAATATTTTCCCATAGTTACATATTTCATGTTCTTTCCCTCTCCCCCAAACCCTCCTAACCCCCCTTAGCTGATGCACAATTCCACTGGGTTTTACATGTATCATTGATCAAGACCTAATTACATGTTATTGATAGAGATTATTGAAGAGAGGGGGAAGGGAATTCATTAGGCCTTAAAAAATAATGAGAAAGGAGGGGGTGGAAAGGTTAGTATACCAAGGGAGGGGACAAAGGGGACTGATTTAAAACAAACCACCGGTTTAAAAGGAAATAGCATAAGAAGAAGGAGTAGAATTAGGAGAGGATACCAAAATGTTAGGAAATACACAGCTGATAATTATAACCCTGAATGTGATTGGGATGAACTCACTCATAAAATAGAAGCAAATAGCAGAGTGGATTAGAAAACAAAATCCTACCATATGTTGTCTACAAGAAACACACATGAGGCAGGTGGACATACATAGGGTTAAGGTCAATGGCTGGAGTAAAATCTTTTGGGCTTCAGCTGAGAAAAAGAAGACAGGAGTGGCAATCATGATTTCTGATAAAGTCAAAGTAAAAATAGATCTGATTAAAAGAGATAGGGAAGGTAATTACATCCTGATAAAAGGCAGTATAGATAATGAGGAAATAACAGTACTCAACATGTATGCACCAAATGGTATAGCATCCAAATTTCTAAAGGAGAAACTGGCAGAGCTCAAGGAGGAAATAGATAGTAAAACTATACTAATGGGAGATCTAAATATTCCTCTATCAGATCTAGATAAATCAAACCAAAAAATAAATAAGAAAGAGATGAGAGGTGAATGAAATCCTAGAAAAATTAGATTTAATAGATATGTGGAGAAAAATAAATAAGGACAAAAAGGAATACAACTTCTTTTCAGCTGCACATGGTACATTCACAAAGAGATACTTTCTTATCAGCCTATTAGAGTTATCCTTCTGAATCCTATTGGTGCTCTTTTATTTACACTTTATTTATTTTGGTTGGGGAGATTTTATTTAATTAATTGATTTAGAATATTTTCCGATGGTTACATAATTAATGTTCTTTCCCTCCCCTCCTTCCAACCCCCTCCCATAGTCAATGAGCAGTTCCACTGGATTTTACCTGTTTTATTTATGTTTTTAAAAAAATGATCAGTGTCCCTCCTTTTCTTGGCATCAGTATTGTCCTCCAACTCTCACCTCAAAAACAAGAGAAAGAAAAAAAAATGCCTTTGTGAACAGTAATCAAGGAAAAGAAATTGTCCTAGCAGACAAATCCAAAATGTATGTCTCTTTGTGTTCCTTATGTCTATTGGCTCCTGGACAGTAAGTGGTAACATGCTTCATCATACATAGGTCCTCTGGGAATGTGATTGGTTGATTGAACACTGTATTGATTAAATTTCTTATAGTGTTTCAAAGGTTTTTTCTTTCTAATAATGCTCTCCATGTAAAAATTGTTGTTTCTTTTCATTTCACTTATTTTCAATTCATACTATCCAAGGTTGTCTAATGTTGTCTTTATTGTCATTTCTTATGGTTCAATTGTATTGTTATTCACATACCACAGTTTGTTCAGCCATTATCTATGAGTCAGTCTAGGGCACCTCCTTATATTCTGGTTCTTTAAAAAAAATTTTTTTTTGCCTTTTTTGAACACATTAGGATAAGGAGGTTTGTTTCAATTGCAGATATTCCCTTCTTGGTATTATTCTCTTTCTTGATCTACCTCACTACCACCCCTTATCCTCTACTTGTTTTCTTCTTGAGTTTGCTATCCTCTTTTGTTCTTTTTATATAAGAATGAAGTTTATTTGCCCACTTTCCTCCATCTCTTCCATATATGTATATTCTTTCTCTTGTACCTCAAATATGATAATTAGCAAAATTCTGCTCTTTTTTTCTGCATTAGTGAATTCCTTTCACCTTCCCTTCTCTTTTCCCTTTTCAAGTTTTGAATAGAACCAATTTACCCCCAGGAACCTCTTTTTTTATTTAACTCAACATCATTTGAAGCCATTAAGGTTGTAAAGAGATACTTTCTTATCAGTCTATTAGTTATCACTACATGATACTACAGTCATCTAGCTCTATCTGGTTTTACAATTCCAAGAAATTCTCTTTATAAAAGCCTTTGATACCTTAGATCAGTATGAATATGAAACATTAATTTGGTTTAGATTTAGATAATGAAATGAAACTTCTTCCATATTTTAAAACTTTTGACTTTAAGCATTGCACATACCCAGGCCAAAGTAGGAAGGATATAGACCTTATAAGCAAATAAATGTGCAGGCAAGCATATTGTGCTTTAGTATCTTGACCAGCATAATTTCATGATAAAACTGAAGGCCCATTATAATGCCAATGAAACCCACTCATAATAATATCAGGTTAATGACAAATAATGAAAGAAAATATTATACAACCATTATTTGAGCCCCAGTGGCATAATTTTCTTGGTTTGCTTCCCATTGCCATGTTGTGTGACTTTCTGCATATATAACAATATTTTACTACTGTAACACTAATTTTCCCCTGTGGCATGTTTTTGTAGAACTATTACTAATGGTAGACAGACCCTACCAATAGGCCCTTCTGGAATATATGCCCCAGAAAATTAATAATTTGAAAGTCAGCATTTATTACATTTATTGTTTGCTTTGTAATTATGTAACTATGCTAAGCCTTAGGGAATTTTCTTTAATAATCCATACCTTCTGTCGTAGAATCAATACTGTATATCGGTTCCAAGACAGAAAAGCAGTAAGGGCTGGGCAATGGGGGTTAAGTGACTTGCCCAGGGTCACACAGCTAGGATGTGTCTGACTTCAGATTTGAATCCAGGACCTCCTATCTCTAGGTCTGGCTCTCAATCCAGAGTCACCCAGCTGCCTCCTTAATCTCGCTTGTTAGCTCCCAGTCTAATAAAGGGAGACAGCACGAAAACAACTATTTAGAAATAAGATGTATAAAACATAAATTGGAGATAATCAATAGAGGGAAGGTTCTAGAATTTAGAGGGATTAGAAACATTTCTTATACAAGGTTAGATTTTTTTTGTAGCATTTGAAGAAAGGAAGAGAAGAGTTAGAAATGATGAAAAGGGAGAATATTCCATGCATGGGGAATAACCAGTGAAAATGACCAGTTACTAGATCAGAGTATTTGGAGGTGAATAAAGGAAGGGGTGGGGGAGGAAACTAGAAAAGAATGAAGGGGTCATATTAAGGTATTTGATCTTGGAAATGATAAGGAGCAATTGGAGTTTATTGACTAGAAAAATGATAGGGAGCCGCCCTGGAGTTTATTGAATTGAGTGAAATAGTTAAAAGTTTGCTTTAGGAAGATTTACAGCTGAGTGGAGGATAGAATGGAATGAGGAGAGACAAAGTAGGGAGACCAGCCAGCACAGTATTGTAATATTCTGGCATCAGCTAATAAAATCCTGCACTAGAGTGGAAGTAGTGTCAAAGAAGAGAATATATAGGAGAGATGTTGTGAAGGTAGAAATGTGTGGGCTTGGTAATACATTAGATATGGGAGCTGAAAGAGACTGAAGTATGTAAGGAGAAATCTAGTAAGCCTTGAGGACTGGGAGAGTGGTGGTGCCCTTAAGAGAAATAGAGAATTTTCAAAGAGTAAAGAATTTTGAGGGAAAGATAATTCTATTTTTGGATATATTGGATTTAAGATGCCATGTCTATAAGACATCCATTTTGAGATGTCTAATAGGTGTTTGGAAATGTGAGGTCAAAATGAGCTTAGTGCTAGATAAATAGATCTGAGAACCATCAGCATAGAGATGATAACTGAAACCACCCAGTCAAATATTTTAGAGGTAAAAGGACAAAAGACAGAGTCTTGGGGGACACCCACTTTTAGTGGTCATGTCCTGGACTATCTAGGATAGATCCTAGAAAATCTAGGAAAGGAAACCAGAGGGAGGTGTTAGGTAAGAGAGCCAGGAGAAAGTAATGTCACCAAAACCTTTAAGTAGGAGACTGTCAGGGGAGAAAAGGTTGCAGAAAGGTTAGGAAGGGTGAGAATTGAGAAAAAGATCATTAGATATGATCAGGGGACAGGAACTCAAGAAGAAGGCAGTTATCAAGGAGTCAGGTTAATGTAGACAGGAGTATTTAGCTAATGGAAGGCGATGACCTGAGAAAGAATTTGGGAATTCAGGGATCAGAGGTCTTGGTGCAAACAAAAAATAGGGTTTCGGGTTGCCAGGTAGAAAGAAAGGTAGACTGACAATCAGTTGTCATCAGATAATGGAATTTCCAGACATGAAAATGGTGTGTTTGTGGGTGATCAATGCATAACACTATATGTGGCCAAAATAGGGTGATAAAGTAGGAGATATGAAGTAAGTTGTTATTAACTAAGTGGTGAGTGTGTTTGAGAGAATCATAATATACATGTTGAAGTCCATTAATATTAATATGAAGGCAGGAGTTGGAAAGGAGAGAAAAGACGGTGTGAGCCAGGAACAGAATTCTCTCTCTCTCTCTCTCTCTCTCTCTCTCAAAACCTCTTATTTTCAGGGGCAGCGGTAGCTCATTGGACTGAGAGCCAGGCCCAGAGACAGGAGGTCCTGGATTCAAATTTGACCCCAGACACTTCCCAGCTGTGTGACCCTGGGCAAGTCACTTTACTCCTATTGCCTAGCCCTTATCACTCTTCTATCTTAGAACCAATATAGAGTATTGATTCTAAAATGGGGGGAAAATTAATAAAATAAAAAAAACCACCGCCTTACTTTTTGTCTTAGAATCAATACTCTGTATTGGTTCCAAGGCAGAAGAGCGGTAAAGTCTAGGCAATGGTGGTTAGTCCAGGCCCCACAACTAGGAAATGTCTGGGGTCAAATTTGAACCCAGGACCACCTGGCTCTCAATCCACTGAGCCACCCAACTCCTCCCTTAAAAACTCTTGATGAAGAATGAAGGGACAGTATCTTGAAAGTTAGTAACAATAGCCACCATGATTTTGGTTATTTGGTAGATGTAAATTGTATGGCCCTCAAAGGAGGAAAAATTACTGGGTGATAATGGTAGAGGATAAACCTGGAAGTAGTTAATCGGTAGCAAGGAGTATGCAAACTTCCTTACCTCAAAAGAAAACTTAATTATAATTTGTCCAGGAACTTAGAAGGGAATGTTTAATCATTTAATGTTAATTATTTATCATTACTTTTAGATTGAAGATGAACCAAACAAAATCTGTGAAGCAGATCGAATAGCCATTAAAGCCAATATAGTGCACTTGATGCTTAGCAGCCCTGAACAGATTCAGAAACAGGTAAAGTAGCATCATATTGTGTTTTATTATCTTTTCAGACTCATTTATCAAACTTTCTCACCTGGTTCAATCATTTCTTTTTTTGATTTGTTTTTAGTTGAGTGATGCAATTAGCATCATTGGTCGAGAAGATTTTCCTCAGAAATGGCCTGACTTACTGACAGAAATGGTGAATCGATTTCAGAGTGGAGACTTCCATGTTATCAATGGAGTTCTTCGCACAGCACACTCATTATTTAAAAGGTACAGGATTTGTGTATTGGTGTTTATGTACAGAAAGCATAAATTCAAATTTTTAAAAAAACCCTTACTTTTTTTGTCTTAGAGTCAATATTATGTATTGGTTCCAAGTCCAGAAGAGTATTAAGGTCTAGGCAATGCGGGTTAAGTCTGGGGTCACTAAGCTAGGAAGTATCTTGGGCCAGATTTGAACCCAGGATCTCCTGTGTCTAGGCCTGGCTTACACTGAACCACCTAGATGCTTCCATGAATTCAGATCTTTTAAAGAATCTAAATGTTTATTTGATTTTACTTTTCAAATACACTTATGTCTTTATTGTACTTGCATATGACAAGTGCTCAGTAAATGTTTACTGAATTGCAAATAGTTATATTTTTGTGATTACTGGCATTATATCTAAAGCATGCTAACCAATTTTTTAAAAAAACTCTTACCCTCTGTCTTAGAATCAATTCTGTGTATTGGTTCTAAGGAAGAAGTGAGGTAGGGATAGACAATTAAGATTAAGTGACATGCCCAGGGTCACACAGCTAGGAAATGTTTGAGGCCAGATTTAAATCCAGCACCTCCCATCTCCAGGCTTGAGTCTATCTATTGAACCACCTACCTGCTTCCTGATTACTAAATCTTTAACAAAACAAGCAATTTTTTAAAAAATTCAATTTTATTTTCAGGTCCTATTCGCTTTCTTCATTTCCTCATTTTCCCTCCTCCACCCTTCCCATTTAGAAGATAAGAAAAATCACTCAATATAGACATTTCTAGTCAAGCACAACAGATGCCCATATTGGCCCTGCCTGAAAACATATCCTTCAATCTGCATGCTTGAATTTTATCTAACACTGGAGATGGGTAGCATATTTTATTGCTAGTCCTCTAGAATTGTGGTGCATCATTGTGATTTTAGAGTTCTTAGACTTTCAGAATCATTTTACTTTTACAACATTGTTGTTATTGTCTAATTTTTTTTCCTCGTTCTGTTCATGTCACTTTGCATTAATTCATGCAAGTCTTCCCAGGTTTCTTTAAAGTCATCCCTTTCATCATTTCTTATAGTACAATAGTGTTCTATTGTGTCCTTATACCATAACTTGTTTAGTCTTTCTCCTAGTTGATGGGCATGCCCTCAGTTGTCAAGTCTTTGCTACCATAAAAAGAACTGTTATAGTATTTTTACATATAGGCCTTTTTCAGTTTTCCTTTTGGGATATAAGCCAACTAATGTTACTGCTGTGTCAAAGGATGTGAACAGATTTTTTGAGTAGATTTAGGCATGGTTCCAAATTTCTTTTCATGATGGTTGGACCATTTCTCATTTCCATCAATAGTCTATCAATGTATGTGTTTTCCCTCAAGTATTTGTCGTGTGTGTGTGTGTGTGTGTGTGTGTGTGTGTGTGTGTGTGTGTGTGAGAGATAATGTTACCCTAATAACTTGGATCTTTGAGCTTATCAAACACTAAAACAGCTGTGACAAGCAAGTTTTTTTAAACATGTATTTGTATATGCATGTTTCTCAGTTATAATACACTATGTTCTTCCATATCTCTTTCTGTAAATTTTCCTGTATGCCATTTATACTTTTCTTTTAAAAATGTAATATCTCTCCTATTTTTTCCTATCTTAGTATCTTCAAAATAATTCTTTTTGAAACCATTTTTAAAATGCTTTGTAAATAAATGCAAAACACTTCTATATGTTCCATAGTAATTTAAATTTATTTTTTGTCATATCCTAACACACACACACACACACACACACACACACACACACACACACACACACACACACACACACACACATATATATCCCAAAGCCTAGACATGAAAATTTGAAAGAGAAAAATTTGTCTCATCAAATTTATATTTCAGAAACATAAAATTTGATTTCTTATCAGAAACCTAACTGGAGATGGTAAAAACATGAAATTTTAGAAAAGCAAAACCAAAAAAGACATTAATACTGAAGAAATGACAAAAACTGATTAGGACCTATCTCCTCATGGAGCTTGCGATTTGAAATGATACTCATACAAATTTTTGATACTGCACAATAACTGATATTTATTCTGTTAATATATTTTGTAATAACTAATTTTATTAAGCACTTTAAAGTTCAAAAAACATTTCACATACATTATCTCAGTTCAAACTCAAAACCTTACTTTATAGATGAAATTGATTCTCAGAAATGTTAAGTGAATTGCTCATGTCTCAATACTTGTAATATTATTTTACAACAGTCTTTGTTTGTGCATAGAAAATCATAGCAATGCAAAGCACTCTTTTTCTCTCCTCCCCCTCCCACCTCAAAAAAATAGCTTAAGAAAGGATTAGAAGAAAGAAAGGAACTAGTGAAAGAGATAGTAATATAGTTAGGAAGTCATTGGGGAGAATATGGAGAAGGGTTGGTCACCAGGGTTAAATGCTGAAAAGATCTCAATGTGCAAAAATAAGAATTTTAGCTCTTCAATAAAAACAATTCAAATAAAATGGCTATTTGTTTATTTCCTAGGTATCGCCATGAATTTAAGTCAAATGAGTTATGGACTGAAATTAAACTTGTTTTGGATGCTTTTGCATTACCCTTGACAAATCTTTTCAAGGTATGGGTGAGAATTTTAAATTAAATGAATTTGTTCAAATTTGTAAAATTAAATTTGTGGAATTATCTTTGAAATCTGTTTTGAGTAAAAGTAGGTCTTAATTCATAAAAATCATTGTACTATAAGAAACTTGTTCAATTTTATATTGGTTTTTGGCCAGATTAAGAAGTATGAATAGATCCAACCTCATTATTTGCTGCATTATACAAAATTGTTTTTTATTATAGAGCAATGAATCTGAGAACAAGAGTACATACTCTGTACTGATTACTTAAATTTCTTCCTGTTTTAAGGCTACTATAGAGCTCTGCAGCACCCATGCAAATGATGCATCTGCTCTGAAAGTTCTTTTTTCCTCTTTAATTTTGATTGCAAAATTATTCTACAGTTTAAACTTTCAGGTAAGTTTCATCTTTACTTTTACTACTTTGGTATCAGATGATATTTTGTTATTTTAATACATTTGTATCAATCGTTTTATAAGGGAAATTTAGCATCTCCTTCTCATTCTTTTTGTAGTTACAGAAATTACACGAGAGAGACTTTCAATTTGTCAAGAATTTTTGATTTTTGTCTCTAGAAGCTTCTTCTACTGAGCCAGATTGCGATAGTAGATGGTTTAATTAATTAGTTACTCTAGCCAAATTATTTCATTATATAGTGGCTAACTTTTAAGTGATTAGTTTCTTCTGCTACAAGACATCATAACTCTTCTGTTCTTGGGTCTATACTGGGAGTTTTTCTATTTTGAATAGGACCTGCCAGAGTTTGTACTTAATTGTCTGTCTGTTATATAGCTTTGCAGAATAAGCACTCTGGATTTTTCTCCACATCACAATGTGACTTCAGAGGAAAATTGTCACTCTTTTCCAAACCCTAATATGAGAAACTACATCTCGTTTTCTTTGAAATCTATTGTTAGATGATTGTTAAATTCATTAGAGTTGTGAAGAACAAATTTGATTCAGTATTTGTTTGTAATTAATTGTTCGACATGTGGAAAGCACTTAATTTTGATGCTCATCAAAAGACAAGACATAGTGCCCACTCTCTTAATTTGTATGGATTCTGTGTACACATAATACAAATGATAAACGAAGAGATCAGAAGTGTTATAGGACTGTAGGAGGACAGAATCAGTTTAGCTTGGTATAGCAGTATTTGAGGGTTCAGTGAAACCCTCATGATAGTAGGGATATTTGTCCTTGCTCTTTAAGGATAGATGTCTTTGAATAGGTGAAGATGGTGAAGGATAGATTCTAGGTGTGGAAAAATAGCATTTTAAAGGGATATTAGCATTATTTTCCTTATCATAAAGTATTTACAGTGGTTTGGTATGAGAAAGGAGAAAACATAAGATTGGAAGAACTAGGTCTTTGGGATCCTCAAATGCCAGGCTAGGGTCTATGGGCTTTATTAGGTAGGAACTAAGGAACATAAAGAGGGTAGAACTTGGGGAAATGGAATAATATTTCATTTTAATGAAATTCTTATTACCACCTATATTTTTTAGGACCTGCCAGAATTTTTTGAAGATAATATGGAAACATGGATGAATAATTTCCATAATCTCTTAACTTTAGATAATAAGCTGCTACAAACTGATGTAAGTATTATAAAAAAGCATACAAGTTGTTCAATATTTTTCCTTCCTGAATGATTGTCTAAATTCATCAAGGCATTTGGCATGATATAAAATCCTTGAAAATGCTTTAAAAAGTGGCTGAGTCCATTGGGGGTCTATTTTTTCATAAATGCCTTTTATACTGTGGTGTAAATGAGTAAAATTCAGACAGTATAAGTTTCAGTTGATTATACAGTAAATTCTCTTTAATTTTCATGAATAATCTTTCAGTCAACAAGTTGATAGATCCTTATGTAATAACTAAATTAAACTCTGGTGCTTAATTTCCATAGAGTTTATTTCAAGTAAATATTAAAACAGTTAAAAAAAATCTATCCTAACTAGCCATGTGGGTGCTCTCCACATGGCTCCCTTAGCCACCTTCCTTTTGCTGTGCACCTGAGAGAACAGAGACAGGCCACTTCCTGGAACCCCCTCTTTTTTTCTTCCCTTTTATCCCCAGATCAATTTCCTAAT
This sequence comes from Gracilinanus agilis, assembly GCF_016433145.1. Classification (NCBI taxonomy): domain Eukaryota; kingdom Metazoa; phylum Chordata; class Mammalia; order Didelphimorphia; family Didelphidae; genus Gracilinanus; species Gracilinanus agilis. The sequence goes on from NC_058131.1 coordinate 243,572,661, forward strand.
CTTTTCTGGCTAATCCAATGCCTAGGTCACTGCCCCATAACCTAACCTCAGTGGTGTGATGTAGGTGGGACCCCAAAGCGGGATTTCGGGAGGGGGCTCCCCTCACACACTTCCTCACCTGTTTCTTAGAGATTCCTATTTTCCTCACAAGCTCAAGTAACACCATCTTCACAAAATTTTTTCTGATCTCTATAATTATTAGTAACCTCCCTAACACCTCAATAAATGAAATTGATCTTATATTTATTTTGGATATGGTCACAGGTCTGCATGTTTTGTCTTGTAGAAGCCTCGAGGTTAGGGATTATTTCATTTCTTGTATCTCCTGTGCCTGGCACAGTGCTCAACTCATAGCAGACAATTAATAACTGCTTGTCAGTTTATTTGATCTTTTGTCATTGGCAAGAACATCACATCCCTCAATTTTATGATCCCTTGATTTCATAGGCTGAAGGTAGCATAGTATAATAGAAAAATGCATGATGTATTATATAGTCAGGCCTCAAATAAAAACTGTTACTACTAATGTGATATTGGAGAAATCATTTTACCTCTGTGATCTCTAATTTTCTTATTGATAAAATAAGTGATTTGGATTTTAGATGATTTCTAAAGCCTCTTCTAGCTCTAAATTCTGTAGCTGATTAATTATTCATGCTGTGGACATTATATGTAGAAAATAGCTTGTTGTTAGGAAAACTGATATTTAGTAATATAGCAATCTTTTTATCTCCAAATTGGGAATGAGGGAAAACAGCAAATAGATTAGAAGTGTTTGATCTAAAAATTAAACTTCACCTCAGGAATTTTTTAGCCTTTTTTTTATTCTCCAGAACCTCAGTATTATTTATATTACTCATTGGGTAATCACATTTTGCCTTCTGTGCATAATTTCTCATTTCATATTTATGTCCCTAACTATTTAGAGAGTCATAAATTTTTCCATGTTAAAAGGGTGAAGGGAGAACCCTGGTGTGATGGGTTTGTATGTTGGTTGAGAGAGTCAATGAACAAACACCTCCAGGGAAACTCCATTCCCTTCTGGGCAGAATGCTGATGGTTGCCCTCTCTCCCAGATAGATCTCTAATGGAGGGATAGAAATATTAAAAGGACTGAAAGGGAGGTCCCCTACTAGATGTTGATTGGTCCTAGTCAAGAGGGATTGATTAGTTGACCTCTAGGGAAACCTCCTTCCTTCCTGACAGAGACAGTAGTTGCACTCTGACATTGTTGGATATGGTGGATGTGAAAAGGCAAGCAGGAGTCTGGCCAGGACCGAGACACTGAAGGAAATAGGATTTGGTCAGGACTTTGCTTTATGGCTGACCTTCCCCAGTGTCCCTCCTGGCCAATCCCAGCTAGGGTGAAGAGCAGTGACGGGCACCCCAAGATTTGACAAAACTTGGGGCTACAGAGAGCTCTTCCCCCCTAAGTAAACCCTTCACCCTACAAGCCCTTTTCCCTCACAAAAGATTACTTGACTAGGCATTATTTCAGCTCAAAGGGGTGGTTTAATGAACAGGTTCAAGGAAGGGTTTTGGAGAGTGGGAACAGGAATGCCTTAGTCCAAACACAAGCATAGTATGGAGTCTCTTTTGTCCTAAGCCAAAGCCAAAAGACTCTGGCCAGAAAACATTCTTGATTCCTTCTTCCTTCCTACACTGCTAACCTAATCTAAAATGACAGGTTGCAGTGTCTTTATATAGATGGCATAGTGAGAGAAATCGTCTTCAGGCTGGCTTGGCATGCTTTCTGTGCAAAGCCCCTCAAGCCGCTGTAAAATGTTCGGCCAGTCCTCTTAAGTTGATGTCCAGGAGAACGGGTACAATCACAGGTGTTTGAGGTACAAGGCAAAGGTTGGGAAATCCTTAGGTATGCAGGGGATTCGAATCCTGAGGTGAGGTATGAACTCCATCCAGTTTAGGGTCCTGAGACGAACTCCCCCATACAGTTCCTTTCCCAGAGTTAACTGCTGTTCCTTCCAACTGCCTCTCCTGTCATTCTCTCTTTCTTTCTGTAACATTCCAAAAGCCCCTTATGTGCAAGGCTTCTCTTATATCTGTCACTATAGGGATTTTTGCACAGTGCCTTTTATACAATAGATACTCAGAATTGCTGACTAATTGATTTATGGTGGAGGATTTTATATTAGAGGCAACTTGGCATCTGGTTAGAGTTCTGGACTTGAAGTCAGGAAGATCTGGCTTTAAATCCTTCCTCTGACATTAGCTATGTGACCCTGAGCAAGTCATCTCACCTACTCTCATGCAGCTCAGTAGGATTACTAAGCCAACCATTTACTGGTTTTGATTCAAGGAGTTCCCATATCACATAGTCTACTGAAAGATACTTGCCTTCAGATTATTAATGTTGTTTTCACATGAACATGAAGAAACTTCATCAAATTCAGTGAAATTCTTGAATCATAGAAAAGCAGTCAAGCCATGTATTTTAACAACCAATTACTTGTCCTAAAGGTAGTATAATTTGCCATTTGATAAAGCTAAATCAGTATCTTTCAGATTCTCTGTTAAATATCTTATCCCATTTTAATCTTCAGATATGTTTTATTCAATACGTTATTCAGCAATGCCTTTCCAGTATAATTTTAGATGAATATAAAATTGAAAATACTTCAAAGATTATTCTCTTAGATGGTTGACTCAACTAATGGAGCTTCATGCTTTATGCCAATTCTGAGTAGTACAATTTCAAGAATTTGCTCTATAGTAGTTTGAGTTGTATAGTGTTCAGTTTTGTTTTCTAAATTCATTGAAGTATATTTGAGTTTTCAGTTTTCTTTTATGTGAGGATGAAGAGGAAGCGGGCTTATTGGAATTGTTAAAATCCCAGATTTGTGATAATGCTGCACTCTATGCCCAAAAATATGATGAAGAATTCCAGCCATACCTGCCTCGATTTGTCACAGCAATCTGGAATTTATTAGTAACAACAGGTCAAGAGGTCAAATATGATTTGGTAAGTAGATGATCAGAACAGATGTTTAATATTTCATTTCCAAGAAATATAATGGTCAGTTATATTTTTTTAAAGTTTTCCTTTTTATGTTTTGTTCTAGTTGGTAAGTAATGCAATTCAATTTCTGGCTTCAGTTTGTGAGAGACCTCATTATAAGAATCTCTTTGAAGATCAGAATACACTCACAAGTATCTGCGAAAAAGTTATCGTCCCAAACATGGAATTTAGAGGTAAATATTGTCATTTGTACAAATAGCTTGTTGGATGAATAGATTTTAGTGTTTTTTTATCTTTTTAAAAAAATTATTTATTTAGAATATTTTTCCATGGTTACATGATTCTATGTTCTTTCCCTTCCCTTTTCCTGCCCCCCCCCCTGTCTCCCCGGAGCTGATGAGTAATTCCATTGAGTTATACGTGGATCATTGTTCAAAGCCTATTTCCATATTAGTAATATTTGCAGTACAGTGATCATTTAAAGTCAAAATCCCCAATCATATACCCATTGAACCATGTGATCAGGCATGGATTTTAGTTTTAAAATAGCTTGATTACAGGTTAATACAAAGTCATGAGGGTTCTCTTTTGAATTTTTCATGTAATGCTAATTTACTCAATCCTCATTTTTAGGTTGGAGAATAAAAGTGATGATTTTTTTGATTAAGAATGTGTTAAGCTGTCAATTTAGGTAGAACAATGTACAGTTTAGTTTAGTATCCAAATTGTGTTGTTTGTTTGTTTTTTACCATGCAGATTATTTTAAAAAAAACCAACCCATCCTTTTTGTAGGATTTTATATTAGATTAAATATTTTGGCAAGTTTGTGAAGGTTGGAGGAAGCAAATTTCATATGAAGCATATACATTGGGTCATCTGAGTCTTGTAATGTATCACTGTTGTCTCAATTGACTTAATACTAACCACATTTCAAGATGATATCTGCTGTTTAGCTATGAATAAAAATTGCCATGTAGTTAGTTGAGAAAAATTTGATGTTTCTGTAAAATAAGATTACAGTTAAAAGTACTTGGCAACAAAGTATGGTGGCTTATAAAGTTGTTTCGATTTTGCATGTATCACATCTACTCTCTTTTATAGCTGCTGATGAGGAGGCCTTTGAAGATAATTCTGAAGAATACATAAGGAGGGATTTGGAAGGATCTGGTAATCTTTCTTTATCGTTTTATTTTAGTGGATGCCTTCTATATTTTAATTGCATTTATTTATGAATATTCTTCTCTACCACCTCCTCAGCTCTTCTTTGAGTGTTTTTTAAATTTTTTATTTTTTAGCATCCATTTTTGGGCAAGCAATATGTTATGCATTATGCAATTGAAGTCATACAAAACAGTCATATTATCCATGATGCAAAATAAAAGGCAAGGGAAAATACAGAAAATGAGAAAAAAAGAAACCTCGTGCTTCAATCTGCACTTAGAGTTCATGATTTCTTTCTCTGGAAATAATATTTTTTATCCTGAATCCTTTGGAATTTTCTTGGATCATTGTATTGACAATAATCATTATGATATTGCTGTCAGTGCATATAATGTTCTATTGGTTATGTTCACTTATTTTGAATCATCTCATATAAATCTTTCTCAGATTTTCTGAAATTATCCCCTTCTTCATTTCTTTTAGCACAATAGTATTCCTTTCCATTCATATGCCACAATTTGTTCAGCCATTCCCCCACTGATGGGCATCCCCTCAAATTAGAATTCTTTAATACCACATAAAAGAACTACTATAAATATTTTTGTACATATAGTTCTTTTTTCCTTTTTTTTAAAAATGTCTTTGGAATAGACAGTAATATTGCTAGGTCATAATTGTATGCAATTTTATAGCCTTGTAGACATAGTTCCAAATTGTTCTGCAGAATAGTTGGAACATTTCACAATTCTACCAACAGTACACTGGTGTCAATTTTTCCATATTCCCTTCAGAATTTGTTTTTCTTTTCTGTCATATTAGCTAATCTGAGAGATATTAAGTAGTATCTCAGAATTGTTTCAATTTGTATTCTCTAATTATTAGTGATCTAGAGCATTTTTTTATGACCATCGATGGCTTTGTATTTCCTGAAAACTTCCTGTTAATATCTTTTAATCATTTACCCACTTTTTATAAATTTAAGTTCTCTACTTTTGTTTTTATTTTTTATTTTTTATTTTATTTTTTAATTTTTATTTTAAACCCTTAACTTCTGTGTATTGACTTATAGGTGGAAGAGTGGTAAGGGTAGGCAATGGGGGTCAAGTGACTTGCCCAGGGTCACACAGCTGGGAAGTGTCTGAGGCCGGATTTGAACCTAGGACCTCCCGTCTCTAGGCCTGGCTCTCAACCCACTGAGCTACCCAGCTGCCCCCGGTGTTCTCTACTTTTGTGAGAGAAACTTACTATATGAAATTTAGGCTGTGCTATATACTATAAAAATGTATTTCCCCAATTTCCTTTTTCCAATTTTGATTGCATTGGTTTTATTTGACATTCATATAATCAAAATCATCCATTTTATCTCCTGTGATCTCTATATTGCTTCTTTGGTCATTAGACCTTCCCTTATCCATAAATATGAAAGGTAATTTTTTATGCTCCCTTGATATGGTTATCTCACCCTTTATATCCAAATACCATATTCATTTTTACTAATCTTACAATATTGGTATGAGATATTGGTGTGTCTCTATTTTCTGCCAGACTGCTTCCCAGTAGTGTTGAATAGTGAGTTCTTGCCTCCCTGAACTTATTTTTGGGTTTATCAAACACTAGGTGTCTATGATCATTTACTTTCATGTTTCATACCTAATCTACTATACTGATCAACCACTCTGTTTCTCTTCTAGTACCAGATTTGTTTGATGTCTTTCTTTATAATAAAGATTTAAATGGGAAAAAAACGTTTAGTAAAAACAACCTGCACATTATACCTGAAACAAATGGAACATTTCATACCCATAGTTTGCTACTTCTATATTAAAGAGGATGATAATTTTTCTCATCTCTTTTAACACCTAAATTTTTACTGAACTATTCTTAGAAATGGTTGAATTTATGTTCTTCCATATTAATTTTTTAGAAAATGAAATTCTTTTCTTTTTCCAGTATTCTTACACCTTAATCCTCAGTGTACTGTGTGATACAGTGACACTGGCCCTCCTTCTTAGTCATTCTTTTCTAAATTGAAAAAAGCATTAAATCAGATTCATTATATATAGTCAAAAAGCATTTATGGATGCTCTGTCCTCTGCTAAGAATTAGTACTACCAAGAGAGGTAGAAGATATATCTTGCTGTGAAGGAACTCAGTCTAATGGAGTCAACGTGCAAAGACAACATTAAAAAAATGAAATACGTACAGGATAAATTGAAGATAATAAATAGCAAAGGGAAGGCATCACTAATAAAGGGAATTAGGAAAGCCCTCTAGAAGAATTTTACTAGGATTTTAGTTTGGATTTGAAAGAAGCTGGCGAGGCAGGAAATCAAAATGAAGATGGAGAGAATTCTAGGCAGAGATAGACTTTTTGAATGATTAAGAAGGAGGGCCAGTGTCAATGTATCACAAGAGTACATTGAAGGTGATTAAGGTGTAAGTATACTGGAAAAAATAAGAAGAGTAGTTATGAAAGACTTTCAATAAAACATGATTTTATAATTGATCCTGGTAATAGAGAAACACTTGGATTGATTGAACAGAGTTAGGGGTTGACATAGCCATTCCTTGATTCTAGATGAAGACTGTTTATAGACTAAATAAGTCATGGAACTCAACCAGTATACTGTTGTAGTAATTCTGGCATGAGGGATGTACCAGGATGATAGCAATTTCAGAGGAGAGAAGATAATATATAGAAGAGACAAAAAGATTGAAATGAGAGGATTTGGCAACAATAGATGTGGGGGTTGAAAGGGAGTAAAGCTTGGAGACTGAAATTAGTTTTTGAGCCTGAGTTATTGTGAGGGTGGTGGTCCTTAACCATAATAGGGGACTAACTAAGGTTTAAGAATTTTGAGGAAAAGATAGTGAGTTCTGTTTTGGGCATGTTGAATTTAAGATGTCTAGAAGACATCCAAAGTAGCTAGGAGGTACAGTGGATAAGAGTGCCAGGCCTAGAGTCAGTAAGATTCTGCTTTCTGAATTCAAATCTGCTGAGTAACCCTGGGAAAATCCCCTAACCCTATTTACGTCAGTTCCTCATCTGTAAAATGGACTGAAGAAGGAAATGGCCAACTACTCTTATATTTCTGCCAAGAAAATCTCCAAAGGGTCAGACATAACATAACTGGAAATGACTGAACTTTATAGGACTGCCATCTTGAGATATCTAATAGTCAATTGGCCATGTGAGAGTCAGGAAGGAATTTAGTGCTGGATAAGTAGATCTGAGAATTATCAGCATAAAGATGATAATTGAAACCATGACGAGATCATCTTGTGAATTAATTTAGAGGGAGAAGGACAAAAGACAGAGCCTTGAAGGACACTCAACTTTAGTGGGTATGTCTTGGACAAATATCTAGGAAAGGAAACCAAGAAGGAGGGGTTAGAGGAGTAAGAGAACTAGGAGAAAGTAGTATCACCAAAACCTTGAAGTAGGAGACTTTGAGGGAGAAAAAGGTTCTTGACAATGTCAAAAGACTGTAGAGAGGTCAGGAAGGATTGAGAAAAAGCCATTAGATTTTGCAAATAAGAGATAAGTGGTAATCTGGAGAGCATAGTTTAAAATGAATGGTGAGGTCAGAAGCCAGACTGTATTGAGTTAATGGCCTATTCAAGTTGTTTAGCCATAAGAATGGGGGAGGCATGGGCATGTTTGTGGGCAGTAGAGAAGTAACCAATAGTTATGTTGTTCAATGTTAGAAGTATGCTTTCCTGATCATAACCAGGAAAACATTTTATGCAGTAATAGGAATATTCTTTAATGATCAACTGTGAATTTGCTATTTTCAGTAAATACAGTGATTCAAGAAAATACTGGAGCACTTATAAGAAGAAAAATTCTACCCACCTCCAGAGAAAGAACTTAATGGAGTCTGAATGTTGACCGGAGCATACTTTAAGATTTTTCTTTATTATTCTTGGGGTTTTGTTTCTTGCCTGTGTTTTCTTTCGCAACGTGACTATTATAGAAATGTTTTGCTTGCCTGCACGTGGATGATCTATAACAAATTGCTCACCATGTCAGGGAAGGAAAGAATTTCTAGCTCAAAATTAAAAAAAACAAAAAACAAAATGCCCACCAATCCGTTATTTGTTTATTTATTTGAGGAGTTTTTATTTACATTGAGAGAAACATTTCAAAAGGAGTGTGTTTTCCTTTTTAAATGTAAAACTTTCAAAAGTCTCCTTTAACATCTGACTTTTAATTTTATCTGTGTAGGATACTCATCAATAATTTATTATCTTAGAGATACTTGGAATACTTAAAAAGGCTGATTGAACTTGCCCATGGCTACCCAGCTAGTTTGTGTCAAGAGATTGGCTATGAACCTAGACCTTCTGAACAAATGGCTGGCTTGCTTTCTTTAAAAAAAAAAAAAAAACAACTTGTAGGACCGCTGTGGGCTTAGTGGATAGAAAGCCAGTCCTGGATTCAAATTTGGCCTCAAGTGGGACAGGTTTATTCACTCTACGGTGTTACACTTTGGAGACTCCACAGCCAGTTTCTCATCTCCAAACCCCTTCATTTTTCATTTTTATACATAAATCAGTGGGCCTCAGGACAATTAGCAACTTGTCCACAGCCTCACAAGGGATTCAGGTTTAGGCTGGCAATCATATTTAGTAGCTAAATCAGGTTCTAATTTAGGTTGTGTCAGAACCTCATTTTTGCCTGATACCCTACCCCCCTGCTTTACTAGATTTTTTGAGGAAAGCACTTAATAAATAAATCATGACGTTTTCTCTAAATTTGTGCTTCTTAGTAGTTAAATGCTTTTAACCTGAAATTCACTCATGTAATGCATCAATAGCAATATAAAAACCTCATATATCTTGTAGTGTCACGGCCCTTATTTGTGATATTATTATAAAAGTCATCATTGTTTCTATTCATTTTGCTATCAGAAATTATCTTCCTCTTATTGAATTATTTTTGTCTGTTTGGTGTATGGTAGTTTATGTCTTTATCTTCTGAATTTAGTGACTGGTTTGTTGGTGTTTTTTTTTTCTGTGATAATTTTTCCTTTTTTAATTTTATAGATATTGACACCAGACGCAGGGCTGCTTGTGATTTAGTAAGAGGACTATGCAAGTTTTTCGAAGGACCTGTGACAGGAATTTTCTCTGGTTATGTCAATTCCATGCTGCAGGAATATGCCAAGAATCCGTCTGTGAACTGGAAACACAAAGATGCAGCAATTTATTTAGTAACGTCATTAGCTTCGAAAGCTCAGACACAAAGAGTAATGCCTTTCATTTTATTTATTTATTCGTTTGTTTAAAAGAAATTATTGGAAATCTTGTCAGTCTTAGTCTGGTAGGGGGGAATCTGGTGCTAAAGGGGAAAAGAACACTGGTTAGAAAATTAGGAGAATGTGTTCCAGTACCAGTTCTATTCTGTCCTGCCTTTGTGACTTGGGATAAAACTGTTGAGCTTTTCTTGGCTTCATTTTCCTCATCTTTAAATAGAGATTGCCTATACTCAGGAGGGCCTGGGTCAAATTTGGCCTCAGGTACTTCCTAGCTGTATGACCTGTGAAGTCACTTAACCCCAATTACCTAGTCCTTCTTGCTCTTCTTCAAATTGATATTAAAACAGAACATAGGGGTTTCGTTTTGTTTTTTTTTTGTTTTTTAAGGGATTGGATCCTCTATATTTTTAATTACAGTTCTGGTGTGCTGTTAATAGAAATCAAGAAATAATAGTATTGTGACTGTAGATGGTCTTCGTTTGCCTGCGTCACTAGTTAGAGGTAGTTACAGGTATCTCCTGTGTAGGAAGTACTTAAATACTCAGTTCTTTAGTATTTGACTGCAAAACACCTTTCTCATAAATAATCTAGGCAATACAGGCTGAACTGGGACTTGAAGAATTTAGGTCTTTTTACTCTATTTCCAGTGCTCTTTTTATTATTTTTATATAACCATAATTCTTTTAACTTCATTCACAGTGAATGATCCTGGTGACACATGATGGACTGTTGAAATTGAAAATAATTAACCAGATATTATACTTTTTACTTGATCTAATTTTTTTTTCTTTCTAAAATATATCAGAGATATGTGCACATTGGCATAGTCATTCCATTGATTTATGGTGCATTCAAGTTTTGTTTTTTTTTTTTCAGTATTCTGCTATATTTTCTCTATCTCTGTCTGATACTTTTTATTTATTGACTATTTTGTTTATATTTTGAAGTATTAGACTTTATTTTAAATATTAAAATTTCAAACTTCATATTCCTAATATGGTAGGTTAGGATATCTAAGCTTTTTATTTCACTTGAATTTAAATTTATTTTTCAGCATGGAATTACACAAGCAAACGAACTTGTAAATCTTACTGAGTTTTTTGTGAATCACATTCAGCCTGATTTGAAATCAGCCAATGGTAAGTTAAGTTTTGTTAGCTTTCTCCTCTACGTTTTGTTATGGATTCATTTTTTCTATAGATTAAATCTGATTATAGAAAAGATCCCACTAAAGACCCAAAAAAACCCAAAATTTTATTATTATGGAGGTCTCTTAGAGTGTAATGAAATTTTTTTATATGGATCAATTAAATCTTATTTAATTCTTTTTTGCTTCATAAGAGTACATTTATACTTAAAAAAACAACAAACATTATTTAGACATCAGGGATAAAATTCCTGTAATTGTCTGGACCCTAATATCACATAATAACAGTAAAAGTTTGCTTTTATACAATGCCTTAAGGTTTGCAGAGGTCTTTACAAATGTTTTTTGATCCTCACAACAACCTTGTCAAATAGTGCTATTATTATATCCATTCTACAAATGAAAATTTTAAAGCAGCCAGAAATTAAATAACTTCCCCAGGATAATATAGTCTACAGTCAAATTTGAAATCAAGTCTTCTGTCTACTGATCTGTTATCCACTAGTTTTCCACAAACAATTTTTCAGTTAGTGAGATTCAGTCTACCTTTATATGGTAGTCCTTTCAATTAGTTTATTTCCATGGTTTTAGAGAACTGGCAGTAGATTTACAATCTTGTATTTGGGGTTTAGCCCTGTTTTAGAGCTGAGCCATTGTCCCTTTCTTATTAGATTTTGGGGTAATCCACAATAAATTTAGTGGACTACTTACATATACTAGCTTCTCTTACTGAATGTTGCCATGCTAACTGAGCACTTGGCGTCAAGGAAGGATTTAGAACCAGTTCTGCTATAACATGACATGTTTTCCCCAGAAAGTACCATGCCTAATTGCATAATTAAAAATGCAAGACTTATGGGAAAACGTAAGATTAGGAGTACAATGTTCAATGACATTTTTAAAAAAGATAGGAACATAATTAAAAATAGATAAATATATAAACAGTGCAATAAATAATGACATTGTCCTTGACCTCAGCCTTCTACTTTCCCCAATTCTGATTCTTACCTGGCATGGCAGGTCATTAGGTCAGTGTTCCAGGCCCCTACGTCCCCCACTCACTCCTACCCCTAAGGTTGTAAGGTGTAAGGTAGACCAACCTTCTGCCTACAGGTCCAACTGTACTAGAAGATATACAGTTGATGAGATGCTTTACCTTGACAAAAACCTGAAGTTTATATGTAGAAGTAGACGTCATAAGGATAGTGAATTATTTTGAAGTTATGCAGTTTTCTGCATTCTTGTGGTTTCTCTCAGAAGAAGTAATAAAACTTAAGTAAACCCTGAAATTTACATTACGTTCAAAATGTTCCCTAATCAGTTACTGTGGAACAAATTGATATTTTCAAAACAAACTGTTAATAGCAGAGTTGCATGTTTCTGATATAAAATATTTTTGTAATAGCTCTTAATTGCTGTTAAGAATTCTTATGATTTTTCCTAAAGGACTGGGAAAAGATAAAAATGATTTTTACCCCCAGATGTCTTTAAGTTTCTGAATGATTTGCTTATGATTCACTTTTAGTGATTTAGTTAAGCTTATGACTTGTTACCATGGTATTGTTTTTCTTAATAGTGAATGAATTTCCTGTACTTAAAGCTGATGGTATCAAATATATCATGATTTTTAGGAATCAGGTAAGTTGCTTCCCCCCCCATTATCTGTAACCTCTTTAAAGTACTTTTAAAAATCTCACCAAAGTAAAGCTAAACATCTATGCCCTGATTTTTTTAGATAGAAATGGTCTTTAAACTGGAATATTTAGTATACAATGAGAACTAATACTATTGCTGTCTTTCATTTTTTAATAGACTTAACCTGAATATCTATTTTTGGCAGCTCCTTGTCTTTAGATTTTTCACAATGTTGGTTTTCATATTTTTCTGTTATTATAACAATTTTTTCTCTGCATTTTTCAATTTACACATAGACCTGCTGGATTCTTGCCAGTTAGAAACTGTCATTCTAATGTATTGAATTTAAAATTATTTGTTCCATTGTAGATACTTAGTCTGTTTTTAAAAATTTTAATGTATGAAATTGTTGAACAGGTTGGCATGGAGAATAGTTTGTTTTCAGAGTCAGGAAACCTGGGGTTAGATCCTGTCTTAGAAACACACTGGCCCCAGGATAATCTTGGGCAAATCATTTGTCCCTTAGCCAGTGGTTACAAACCTTTTAGAGGGACAGATGATGTGAGAATTGTTCTCAGGCACCTGTGGAAAGTAGGAGGGAACAGCCTGTCCCCACCTCCCTCTGGCTTTCTAGTAATCAACTCTGGCGAACTCTCTATGCTGGGGCAATGGCGTGAATGCCCACAGAGAGGGTTCTGAGTGACCCCTCTGGCAACATGTGCCATAGGTTTGCCACCATGACTCTAGACATTCTAGGAATCCGTCTGCATTTTTGTTTGTTTATTTGTTTGTTTGGACCTGGGCTTTAGCTGAGAAATAGTGCTGGTGAAATCACATGTCCAATCTTATTATAAAAGATGTTTTTAAACTTAAACTGTTTTCAAATGTGAGTAAAAACTTGTTTACTTTTATTTATATCTGATCATGTAGATGAACATGTTTTTATTATGAGTGGAAAACCCATTATTGAATTATTCAGGTACCTAAGGAGCAGCTTTTGGCTTCCATTCCTCTTTTGATCAATCATCTTCAAGCAGAAAGTATTGTGGTTCATACGTATGCAGCTCATGCTCTTGAAAGACTGTTTACCATGAAAGGATCTAACAACACTATACTGTAAGTTGTCTGACCCCTGAACTAAGGCGTTCATAGTTTTTAAGTTGCTAATTGGTATAATATAGAAACTATTTGACTTTATAGTTTTTGTGTAGTAGAAAATAGTAGAAAGTGTTGTGAGAATTCAGTGGTGGATCAATGGCATGGATGGTAGGAAAACAGTGAATGCTCAAAAAAATTCTTTGTAGCTTTGAGACTATTTGGTTTGGGTATGCATGACCTATGTTCCTACTTCTTGGAAAAAATTACCTTTCTAATTAAGTTTAGCTTTGGTTTGTCCTATCATTATTTTCTGAGTAGTTAGTCATCTAGTGGGAAATAGCCCTTTGGCTGGTAAAATGGTAAAATTTAGCTTGAGATTAAAATTTTTCCTTTAGGTAATACACAATAAATATAATTTTTGATATTAATTGGAAACTTTTTATATCTAGTATTACAGCTGCAGAAATTGCACCCTTTGTAGAGATTCTACTAACAAATCTTTTCAAGGCACTCACACTTCCTGGCTCTTCTGAAAATGAGTATATAATGAAAGGTAAGCATTTCTCCAACATATCTTGTGACCATAACTCGCTATCCAGTCTCAGATGGCAGACAGTAATTACTTGGAATTGGACCTAGTTACATGCCTTAAAAACTGTGTGTCTGCCAAAGCCAAATCAGAAAATTTCTAAAATATTTAGAAGAAGTATTAGGAAAATATTAACTTAATTATGAATTAAGATTTTTGTAGGAAAAATACATTTCAGAAATAGTACACTTTTACTAAAGACATGGCTTAGTTTTTGTGTTTTTTTTATTGCAAAGTAATTTCAGTATCCTATGCCTTAGCGGTAATGATTGCCATCATTCTATCATGTTAGTGTTTTCAGCTGCAAAGTGCTTGTATAACATTTGCTTAAAGCAGTGGTATCAAATGCAAATAGAAGTAAGGAACCCCTTATCCACAGATGGAGCAGCTAGGTGCTGCAGTGAATAGAGAACTGGATCTGGAATCAAAAAGACTCGGGTTCAAATGTGACCTCAGACAGTTACTCGCTGTCTGGGCAAGTTATTTAGCCCTGATTGTCTTAGTTTCCTCATCTGCTAAATTAGATGGAGGAGGAAATGGCCAAACAATCCAGTATATTTGCCAAGAAACCCCAAGAAAAGGAGTCATCAAGAATCAGATATTACTGAAATAATTCAGCAACAACAACGACTATCCCTAGATAAGCAAGCAGGCTATATGTTTACTTATTTTTAAAATGTAGAATTATCTATGTTTTTATTTTGTGAAATATTTCCCAATTTTAATCTCGTCTGCCCAACTAGATAGTAGTGGTCCATTTTATACCTTTGGCTGAAAGTATAGTTCTCTGGGGCCTCTGCAGGTATTCTTAAAATTTCCCTCTTTTCTTTTTTCTCTCTGATTGTTAGCATTTCTTTGATCTCTATCCTCCTACAGGAGGCCCCTGTATCATGTAGGTTTGGTTTATTTACTTTGTAGTATTGGTGGTACTTGAAGCCTTTGAGAGTGGCCTTCTGCTGCTCCCAAATTTATACCTTTCTCTGATCTCTTGTTCTCTTTTTCCTCTTCTTCTTGTTTATGCCTTAGGTGTGATAAAATAGCCCAAGGGAACTAAATATAAGTAACTTTGGTTATCCACACCTCAGGTGGTGATATTCCTCCTTAAACTTTGAGGACTGGTTATATAGGGAACGAGGTAGAGTATTATAAAGTAGTCAGATTCCAAGGAAATATTTTAAATTTTGTTAAAATAATAATAGCTAACATTTATGTTGCATGTTAAGGTTTTCAGAAAGCTTTCCAAATGTTATCTTATGTAGAGGCCATTAGGTGAAATAACTTGCCAGAGGTGTCTGAGGTCAAATTTAAACTCTGTTCTTCCTGGTCTAAGCCTGGTGTTTTAGTCACTGTGCCACATACAGTCCATTTCACAATGGAACCAGAAGCTTTTTTTCTTAAGCTGTTACTGTTGTATTCTGGAATTTTGACTTAAGCCTAATTTCTTATGGGCCCCCCCCCCCTTTTTTTTCTTTTACAGCTATCATGAGAAGCTTTTCTCTCCTGCAAGAAGCCATAATTCCATATATCCCCACTCTCATCACACAGCTTACACAGAAGCTGTTAGCTGTTAGTAAGGTAAAGGGGTGACAATTCTGAAATAAAAATCATGTTCTGCATAATTCTTTGTGATAAATTAGAAGTTACAGGGTGGCATATTATTTTGAAATATCATTTTGCTAAATGGCACTCTGTTGGCCAAGAAGATTTCTAAAATTTTATGTTATCTTAGGGAGTGACATTGGACTCTGGAGAGAATTTGATTCCATATACAAGAGACATTTTTGCTTAGAAACTAATCCTTTTGCAATCAAATCTTTGTTTTGAAACCTTGTAATTTGCTATATTTTCATTTAAGGTTATGGCTGGAAAGAAATTTTTTTATAACAACAACTCATCCCCTACACCCAGGGTAAAACTTGTATTTTAGACTTTGGCCCCATCTTCAGAAATTTGGTTTGTCAAGAAAATTTGCCCATGAGTCTGTCTTCTCTTTCTGTTTTCTTCCTCTTTTCCTAAGTCTTTACTCCTTAGATCTCTTTAGAAGCAACTCTCAATCAGTTTCAAGGCCATTACTAATTTTATAAATGAATATTTGGGATAACTTACTAGGTTCAGAACTGGTGATTTCATAATTAACAGGTTACCTTTATAAATATCTGTTACTACTGCATGGAAAGATTTGGTTAAGCATTTGGAAAGCTATTTAATTGGATGATGTAATAGTTATTTAAGTCACCAAATAATCTCTAACGTCCTTTCCAGCTCTAAAATTCAGTGGTTTTATAATTACTTTCCTACAACTCCTGAAAGTATTTTTGTATAGAAGAATATTAATACAGTATTCTGAATTCTAGACACAGAAATTCTCCAGGGAACAATTTTTTAAAAATTTATTTTTATTCTCATCCAAAGGGTCTTCTTAAAGAGAGAAATGTCTGTAATCCCCTTAAGTACTTAGACTTCTCTTAATACAAGGTATATTAAAATAACATTCAAACTTTGAACAAGGAAAATTTTACAATATGATAAAACTTTATTATGCAATAGGAAAGGTAGTCACTTGATTTTTCTGGCATACATTTGGGAAACAAGTTTCCTAAAATCACTGGGTCTGACTTTAACTACCCTTTTAACTGGTAATTGAAGTAATAATGAGACTTCCTTTCCTCCCTTTGGTTTATACTGTGCAGAATCTTTTTGGAGAGATCACTCTAGGGCCTCCTGACTCTAAAAGTTGGGGCAAGAATGAGTCCCTGTGGCTAATTTATAGAAAGGGGAATCAGTAGTGATTTCCAATTTGAAATCTAAAGAATGACTAATATGGGTTTCTTTTTCAGATTAATCTTAAAGGCTTTAGACTAAGATAATATTTTGAATCCATCTTGGAGTCAATACTGTGTATTTTAAAGTCTTTCCTTTCCCAGAGATCTGACAAGTATACTATTCTGTGTTCACTTAACTTATTTATAGTTTCCCTCTTTATATTCAAGTCATTCACCCATTCTGAATTTATCTTGGTGTAGGGTGTGAGATGTTGATCTAGACCTAATCTCTCCCATATTGTTTTCCAAATTTCCCAGCAGTTTTTGTCAAATAGTGGATTCATGTCCCAAAAGTTGGGCTCTTTGGGTTTATCATACACTGTCTTGCTGATGTCATTTACCCCAAGTCTATTCCACTGATCCTCCTCTCTGTCTCTTAGCCAGTACCATATTGTTTTGATGACTGCTGCTTTATAGTATAGTTTAATATCTGGTACTGCTAGGCCCCCTTCCTTCACATTTTTTTTCATTATTTCCCTTGATATTCTTGATCTTTTGTTATTCCAAATGAAATTTGTTATAGTTTTTTCTAATTCAGTAAAGAAGTTTTTTGGTAGTTTGATAGGTATGGCGCTAAATAGGTAAATTAATTTGGGTAGAATGGTCATTTTTATTATGTTGGCTCGACCT
>NC_058131.1:243594979-243646456 GCF_016433145.1 Gracilinanus agilis
ATATATGCACTCAAGGATATAAATTTCCCCCTGAGTACTGCCTTGGCTGCATCCCACATAGTTTGGTAGGATGTCTCATCATTGTCGTTCTCTTCAATGAAATTGTTGATTGTTTCTATGATTTCTTCTTTGACAATTTGGTTTTGAAGAATCATATTGTTTAATTTCCAATTGGTTTTTGACTTGCCTGTCCAGGTGCCCTTACTGATTATTATTTTTATCGCATTATGATCTGAGAAGGTTACATTTATTATATCTGCTCTTTTGCATTTGTTTGCCATGATTCTATGCCCTATTACATGGTCAATCTTTGTAAATGTACCATGTGCTGCTGAAAAGAAGGTGTATTCCTTTTTGTTCCTATTTATTTTTCTCCACATATCAATTAGATCTAATTTTTCTAGGACTTAATTCATCTCTCTTACCTCTTTCTTATTTATTTTTTGGTTTGATTTATCTAGATCTGAAAGAGGAATATTTAGATCTCCCACTATTATGGTTTTACTATCTATTTCCTTCTTGAGCTCTGCCAGTTTCTCCTTTAAGAATTTGGATGCTATACCACTTGGTGCATATATATTGAGCAGTGTTATTTCCTCATTGTTTATACTGCCTTTAATCAGGATGTAATGACCTTCCCTGTCTTTTTTAATCATACCTATTTTTACTTTGTCTTTGTCAGAGATCATGATAGCCACTCCTGCCTTCTTTTTCTCATTTGATGCCCAAAAGATTTTGCTCATACCCTTAACCTTGAACTTGTGTGTGTCTACCCGCCTCATATGTGTTTCTTGTAGACAACCTATGGTAGGATTTTGGTTTCTGAACCACTCTGCTATTTGCTTCCGTTTTATGAGTGAGTTCATCCCGTTCACATTCAGAGTTACAATTGTTAGTTGTGTATTCACTGACATTTTTTGTATCCTCCCCTAGACCCACTCCTTCTTATTGCAGTATTTTCTTTTACACCAGTGGTTTGCTTTCAGCCAGTATCCCTTATCCCCTCCCTTGATTGACTTCCCTTTCTGTCCCCTCCTTTGTTGTTCCCTTATTTTTGTTTTTTTAAAGACCAAATGAATTCCCTCCCCCTTCTTCTTCCCTCCCTTTTTGGCCTCCCCACTCCCCTGCTCCCTTTGGTTTATCCCTTCTGACTTTCTCAGTAGGGTTAGATGGAGTTTTTTATCCAGATGGATAATAAAGCTACTCTTCCTTCTCCGGGTTGATTATACTGAGAGTAAGGTTTGATTATTACCTCTTAATGCTCTCTTCCTCTCCTTCTTATGGTAGTATTTATCCCCTCCCCTTCCCATGCCCTCTTTGTGTGTAATAGAATATCTTATTTTTCTTATTTACTCGGATTTTTCTTGGTGTCCCCTACTCTTCCTCCCCTCTTTCCCACCCCCCATGTCATCTTAGACCATTTAGTATCCTGTCCTCTCCCTATGAATTATTCTTCTGGTTGCTATAATAGTGAATATTATAATAGTGTATATAGTTCACTACAGAGAATTATACATAGCATTTCTCCACCTAGTAATACAGATACTTAGATCTTATTTATGCCCTTAAAGAGTCAAGCTTAAAAGACTATGAGTTTTCTTTCTTTTCCCTCTGTTTCTTATTTACCTTTTCATCATCTTTCTCTTGATATCTGTGGTTGAGTGTCAAACTTTCCAATTAGTCCCGGTCTCTTTTGTGCAAAAACTTGGAATTCTTCAATTTTGTTGAATGCCCATACTTTCCCCTGAAAGTATATGGTTAGTTTCGCTGGGTAGTTGATTCGTGGCTGAAGGCCCAGTTCTCTTGCCTTTCTGAATATTGTATTCCAAGCCTTGCGTTCTTTTAGTGTTGAGGCTGCCAGATCCTGTGTGATCCTTATTGGTGCTCCTTGATATTTGAATTGTCTCTTTCTGGCTTCTTGTAAGATTTTTTCTTTGACTCGAAAGCTCTTCAATTTCGCTATTATATTTCTGGGTGTTGACTTTTCTGGGTCCAGTTTAGAGGGTGTTCTATGGATCCTTTCAATGTCTATATTGCCCTCTTGTTGTAGAACTTCAGGGCAATTTTGCTGAATAATTTCTTTGAGTATGGAGTCCATGTTTTTATTAATTTCTGCCTTTTCTGGAATACCAATGATTCTCAAGTTATCTCTTCTAGACCGGTTTTCTTGGTCTGTCACTCTCTCCTTGAGATATTTCATGTTTCCTTCTATTTTATCAGTCTTTTGACTTTGTTTTATTTGTTCTTGTTGTCTTGAAAGATCATTGGTTTCTAAATGTTCGATTCTAGCCTTTAAGGATTGGTTTTCCTTTTCAATCTGGTCATTTTTGGTCTTCAGTTGTCTTGTCTCACTTTCCAATTGCGAAATTCTGCCTTTTAAACTGTTATTTTCTTGCCAGATTTCTTCCATCTTCCTTAGCATTTCATTTTTAAACTCTTCCATAACTTGTGACCAGCTTTCATTTTTTTGGGGAGGTTTGGATTTTTGTTTTCCCTCCTCTGTTGTCTGGATTTTCTCTGTGTAGAAGTTGTCCAGTGTTCCAGAGTTTCTCTTGATGGTCTTTTTCTTCTGGATTTCCTTATTGCTGGCCATTGTTAGCCCCGCCCCTTTTCCGCTTTGTCTTTGCACTCTGGGTCTGCCTGGGCCTTGCAAGCTTGGGGGGGGGGTGGGGGCCTCCGGTCTCCTTGTCCTTGGGGTCAGGCCTCCTGGTAGTTCCTGGTCTGCCCCTCTGCCTGAGGTTCCTTCAGCAGTCTTTGGGGCTGCTTCCACAGCCATGCTCAGGTCTGCACAGGGTCCTCACTGGAGGTCCAAGCCTGGGCTGGAGATCGTTATTCAAGCCTAGGGCACTGCCTTTGCCTGCACTGATGCTCTTAGGGCCCTGCTTTCACCCCGGCAGAAGGTAGTGAAAGTCGGTGGGCTGGAGATCTTTATTCGCCCCTGAGGCGATGCCTTCAGTGCTTGGGAAAGGCCGGGTTTTAGGGGCCTTTGTCCCAGCCGGAGGCGGTGCCTTCACCCACGTGGGCGCTCAGGGAGAGTCCCAGCCACCTGGGGTCCCTCCTCTTGCAGGGCACAGGTACGGGCTCAGGGGCTGCCAGTGATTTTCTGGTTGCCCCAGTCCTGTTTACTCGCTTGTGCGGTGTGGGGGGTGGGGGAGGGGCTTCTTCCTCTTGTGTTTTAGTGTGAACTGTTTCACCCCTTTAAAGTGTGGAAAAGCCCCGATTCTGCGTACCTTCAATGCTGCACCCTGTTGTGGGGTTCCTTCGTTCCTCTGGACTCGTTTTTATTTCCCCTTGAGGGGTCCTGTGTGGTTCGGTCAGGAGAGATCGAGCAGCTGCTCCTTACTCTGCCGCCATCTTAACCGGAAGTCTAAGAGCCACTTTTTAAGGAAGATTTCCTTGACAAGTTGGAGTATATCTGAAGGAGGCATACTAAGATAATATGGGACCTGGAGGCAATGCCATCCAGGATTGTTTGAAGATAATGGGAACTCTAATGGGTGCCCATGAGGAAGAGCTATTTATTGTACCTTGTTATACACTATTCCAGAGCACAGAACTAGAAATATTTTGGGGAAAGTTGCAGGGAAGTAGATTAATTTTAATATTATGAATAACTTCCTAACAGTAGGAATTCTTTGGGAAGTGGTGGATTCTCCTGTACTAGAGAGCTTCATGTGGAAGCTGGATGCTCAATTGACAGAGGAATTCCTTTTCAGATAATGGATGTCTTTGGCACATTCCTCTCAGACTTTCATCCTAAATTCTGCATTTGCCATGCAGTGATTGTCTCCCTTCAAATCTCAGTTTTCTTTTTTATAAAAATATTTAAAATAACCATTGCCTCAAAGGGGGCTTTGTAAGCTATAAAATACCACATAATTTGGGCCACTGTTATTATAAAGGAAATAAAGATATTTTATCCTCAAATCTTTCCAATAGTTAAAGATAGCTGCTTAAGTACTAACTAGAGAGTAACTTGTATTGCCTTCATTTTCCATTTCAGAACCCAAGCAAACCTCATTTTAATCATTACATGTTTGAGGCAATATGCTTATCCATAAGGATAACTTGCAAAGCCAACCCTGCTGCTGTTGTCAACTTTGAAGAAGCTTTGTTTATGGTATTTACAGAAATTCTGCAAAACGATGTACAAGGTAAGTTAGGGGAAGGTTCTCTTTCTGAACATGTGAGAAAGAATGATGGTTTGAAAATGCCACAAGTTTAAGGGGTCTGTATAATGTGATTGTTTGTTATCTTGCCTCTAAAATTCTTACTTTTTTGTTCTGTCAAATAGAGTTTATTCCCTATGTGTTTCAAGTGATGTCTTTGCTTCTGGAAACACACAAAAATGGCATTCCATCTTCCTACATGGCCTTGTTTCCTCACCTCCTCCAGCCAGTTCTGTGGGAAAGAGCAGGAAATATTCCTCCTCTGGTGAGGCTCCTCCAGGCATTTTTGGAGAAAGGTTCAAATACAATAGCAAGTGCTGCAGCAGATAAAATTGTAAGTTGAATTAATATCAATTCCTAATTGCAATGTTCAAAGTTGGCATCATGAAGATAATTAAAGTATCTATATTTTTACTTAAGATTGAATCAATGAATAGGTAATATTAATGTAACTTCTTGTTTCTTTTTCTTTAAAATTAATTGTTTCAAGGCTTTTGTAAGAAAAGTCTTTAAGAGATTTTCCTTTAAACCCTTACCTTACATGTGAGAATCAATTCTAACTAATAAGAAGAGCAGTAAAGGCCTAGGCAAGTATGAGTTGTGAGTTGCTTGGGGGTCGCACAGCTAGGAAGTTTCTGAGGCTAAATTTGAACCCAGAACCTCCTATCTCATGGCTCTTGATCCACTGAGCCACCCAGCTGCCCCCTTAAAAAGAATAGTTTTGACCTTACTCGGCAAACTTTTTTTTTTTAAATGAAGTTATTGCCAGTGGCTAAAAAGGCTTATCCATAGCATTTTTTTCTCCTTGGTGCTCTGTATGTAAGGAAGTGGTGCCATATAGTTATATATATACATATATGTAGTCAAAAGGACACTAAACCTGGAGCCAGAAAACCTATGTTAGGGATATTTTAATTAGCAGCGTAGCATGATGGTGGGCAAGTCACTTAAATCTCAATGACTGGTTTCCAAATTAGTGAAATGAAGATAAAACTACTTGTATTACCTGCCGGGTCATTGTAAATTTAATTAATGCTCTATTGATTAAAAGACTAATTATAAATTAAATTAGTAAGCAATGGGAAAGCCTTTGAATTTACTTGATTTTCCCATTAGGATATTCTATGTGACATTCATAGGCCAATGATGGACCTTGTGAGGAACAGATTAGAGGCCATGTGTTCTGGCTGTTGGTGAAGAGATGGAACCTGTGAGGATAGATTCATTCTGGTCTTAGGAGGGGGAAGTAGGGGAATCTTTTTTTAATTAATTAATTTAGAATATTTTCCCATGGTTACATGATTAATGTTCTTTCTCTCCCACCCCACCCCCCTGAAGCTGACGAGTAATTGCACTGGGTTTTACATGTATCATTGATCAAGACCTATCTATATATTATTAATATTTGCATTAGGGTGATCGTTTAGAGTCTACATCCCCAATCATATCCCCATCAAACCATATGATCAAGCAGTTGTTTTTCTTCTGTGTTTCTACTCCCATGGTTCTTTCTGTGGATGTAGATAGTGTTTTTTCTTGTAAGTCCCTCAGAATTGTCCTGGGTCATTGCATTGTTGCTAGTACAGAAGTCCATTACATTCGATTGTACAGTCTCTGTGTACAATGTTCTTCTGGCTCTGCTCCTTTCGCTCTGCATCAGTTCCTGGAGGTCTCTCCAGTTCACTTGGAATTATTCCTTTTGGCACAATAGTATTCCATCACCAACAGATACCACAATTTATTCAGCAATTCCCCAATCGATGGATACCCCCTCATTTTCCAGTTTTTTGTCACCACAAAGAGCACAGCTATGCCATTCTGGTCTTTGATGAATTTGTGGCCTCGGCATGAGGAGGTGTGACAGATTCTAATTATATAAAGGTGATATCATTTGAGATTATCTTTTAAGATGACATCAGAAATAGTTAATTCACATTCAATATAATTTTTTATATTTTTTCCTTTTATTTGAAAGATAGTACCTAATGTTAAAGTTGCTGGGTTTTTTGTTTGTTTTTGAGGGATCATCTTTTTAACATGGTGAAATGTTTAACTGACATATGCAAAAGAGAGAAGTGTCTTTTTGTCTTGAGCTGTCTTATTTAATTTTGACCAACATTTAATTTTTTTTTGCTTGCAGCCTGGATTATTAGGTGTTTTCCAGAAGCTTATTGCTTCTAAAGCAAATGATCACCAAGGTTTCTTTCTTCTTAACAGTATTATTGAGCATATGCCTCCGTGAGTATGAGTACAGTTCATTTTATTTAAGGTCATGTCTTTACTTGGTGTTCAGAAAGATAATCGAACTGTTTCAATAATGTCATGCTTTCATGTTTTTATTCTTCAGGGAGTCAGTTGACCAGTATAGAAAGCAAATCTTCATTCTGCTGTTCCAAAGACTTCAGAATTCCAAAACCACCAAATTTATCAAGAGTAAGTGAAATGGGTACTAGCTGCTTTGGTGATGTATAGAAACAAACAAAAAAATTTTTAAGGTAGAAAAATTAACTAGAAATCTTGGTCATAATCATTTAATTAACATAGACACACAAACTGTGGGCTTCACGTTATAGGAATTTGTAGATAATCATTAAAAATCTCTTTCTGTTGAGTGGCTTTAATGGGAGATTTTTTTCTTGCCTTTCATTATTTTTTCATTCAAATACAAAATATAATGAAACATTTTTATTTTTGTTTTTCTCTAATTGACAAACATCAAATGTAAAGATTTCTTATACACAGAACTGAAGATTATGAAATCATAATCTTTTATAAAATTCATATTTAATTTTATAAAAACTATTCCTTTGACAATTTTAATTAGTTTTTCCTGTTTCACTTTACTTATGTCTTGACTTCCTACCCCAGTTTTTAATGGATTTCTTAATGTCACATGAGAGGAATAGCATTGTTTTTAGTGTCAAAAGGCCTACTTTTCGATTTTAGCTCCCAGCCCTACCATCTCTGTAATAATAAGCAAATCTCTCCACTTTTCTCAACCTCGATTTACTTCAGATTTTAAAGTTCTTGCATCACTTAACTCTTAGCTTTTGGGGAAAAGTATTTTGCAAACTTTAGAGGACTATATAAATAGAAGGCTTTTGGAGCTAAGGCCAAGAATATTCCATGGATAAATTAATTAGGAAAATGATGACTTATAATGTATTTTAAAAAATATTTTGGCTTCCATTATTTACATTGGCAAGGGAATTACAACTTAGGAACAGATAGATAGAGGTTTTTTTTAATTTTTTTTTTTTAATAAACCCTTGTACTTTGGTGTATTGTCTCATAGGTGGAAGATTGGTAAGGGTGGGCAATAGGGGTCAAGTGACTTGCCCAGGGTCACACAGCTGGGAAGTGGCTGAGGCCGGGTTTGAACCTAGGACCTCCTGTCTCTAGGCCTTTAATTTCTTTTTCTTAATTAAAAAAGTTTTTTTATTGGTAAGAAAAACAACAAACAGGCGTTTTGCTATGCAAAGAGAAAAGGAACACAGAATTTGAACTTGTTAATCCCCGTTACGTGTATTTTGCTTTTTAAAATATGCATATTCATCACTACTAATCCTCACCCTTATAACAAAGAAATATAGTCAAGCAAAACAGACTTATATATTGGCCATGTTTCAAAAATGTAGCATTCTGAACCTGTGGTTGTGTAGGAGCTTCTAATTTTGTATCTTTTTTTTAGTAGTTACTTAGAACTCAGCATAATTTTTCCCATAGAAAGAATCTGATACCCAGTAATTAGGTTATTTTGCCAGCCAAAGAGTTTTTTGAATGTAAAAGACTTGAAGTAGGTTCTATTATTTCAATTGTGTCTGGCGATTTGTAACATTTTTTTCCATGGGAGACTCCATCTGAATGTAAGGTGACCATAATTATCTCTAGAAAGCCTTAATGTATTGGGAGGAATTCCTGCTTTGTAAGCACAGGCCCCAAATTGAGAACCCTGTTACCTGGAAACTTAATGGTTCTGAGTCTGAGTTTCCTTGTTATAGATCAAGGGGGTTTTATTAGGTGATATCATAAGGTACTTTCTAGCTCTGAAAGATTTAAAAATCCTAGGAGATAGTATGGAAACTCCAAGGCCTGATGAAAATAATTACTTTAAAGCAGTGATTCCCAAAGATTCCCACCTGGTGGGTGCTGTAGCAATCCCGTGGAGCGGTGATGGCCACAGGCACATTTATCTTTCCTATTAATTCCTATTAAAATTTAAAAGAAAAATTAATTTCCAGGAGGCTAAGTAATATTTTTTCTGGAAAGGGGGCAGTAGGCCAAAAAAGTTTGGGAACCACTGCTTTAAAGGCTATGATTGCACTAGAAAAGAAAACCTCCCTAGAAATTTTGATGAGACAAAGAACATTTACTTCAATTGGGATAGGAGCTGTAGCATGTTGGTACTAGTCTTCCATCATCATAGGAAAGTCATTTAATCTTTTGGGGGTTTAGTTTCTTGATCTGTAAAATGAAGGCATCATGTCCTATGATCCTACAAATTCTCCAAGTCAAATTTGGACATCGTTTTCAATTTGCAGGATGAAATTCTATTATTAAGTAAATAGCTAGGCCTCTTATACTTTGGCTGAAATATTGAAGCTTCATGACTTTTGTGTATTTCTAGACTCATGTATTTTTCATTACTGTCTTCCTCACTATGAGCAAATCTAAAATCATCACCATTAACTTCTTTTCTCAACAGGTTTCTTAGTCTTTATTAACTTATACTGCATAAAATATGGGGCACTAGCACTTCAAGAGATATTTGACAGCATACAGCCAAAGTAAGTATAATTTTAATCTGTGTTTGCTTGACATTTGGCATCTTTTAAACTTTTTGAAGGTCTCTAACCACTCTATTTAGTTTTTTGCTCTTTACCAGTTTTTTTAAATTTTTAATTATTTTTACATCCATTACATGTTTTTTTAATATCTAGAAATATAATTTGTGATTTGCTAGACTTCAAACCTGCGTTCTAGTTTTGACCACCTCCTACCACTTCCCATAGAGGGTCAGTACCAAAGAATAACAGAAATTAAAACTTAGAAACAGCCATTTGAGCAGTTCTTTATATCAGTGAAATCTCACTTCCATACCTAAACATTTGACACTGTCCATCACTTGCTCTTTCTAATTTTTCATGTTCTTCCTTTCTCCTTGTTCTCCTGGTGTCTTTTTGGCTTCTCTTGCTAAGTTTTCCTGTCACTCACTATGTTAATCCCCTGAGCATCTAGTCTGGCCCTCGTTCTCCTTTTGCTCTATCTCAGAGGCTCATAGTCATTTCCTCAGATCCCATCTCTGCATGTGCTGTATAGTTAGTGATCCCCAAACATTTATTAAGTACCTACAACCTTCTGGGGACTGTGCAAAGGACTGAAGGTATGGTAGAAGTTAAACACAGTCCTATTCTGTTTGCTTAGCTAGTCGTGCCTCACAAGCCTTTTGGGCTTTCTTGAACTTTTGGGACATCTTGAACTGACTGTCTTGTTGGCATCTCAATCTCACCGTGTCCAAAACAGCACTCATCTTCTTTTCCCCACCAGTCTTCCCCTCTTCAGAGAGCTATCTTGTTGTCTAAGGTATGGCCATCCTCACAATCAGAATGGCTTCCCCCCAACTGTTTTCCACTCTTCACTCATTCACAGATAGTTTGCTGCCTCTTATTTTTTTGTACTTTTATAGTCTTCTCATATATATTCCCTTCTCTCCCCTCACACAGCCACCACTGTAGATCAGACCCACATCAGCTTTCACATGGACAATTTGAATAGCCTCCCACTTGACCTCCTTGCAATGTTTTTTCACTCCAATCCACATTCTGCTCGGCTGACAAAGGAATTTTTCTAAAATGTAGATCCAGCTAGGTTTCCCCTTTATAACCCCCATCCCCTTTGCCCCCATTCTGTGAATATTGTCCAGGATAGGATCCACCATGAATTCCAAAGGCATTTATAATTCTTTATACTCTGGCCCTTTCCTGCTCTTTTTAGTTTTATGCTATATGTTCCCTTCTGTTTGCTGTATATGATCTAGCTATGTTTGCTCTTCCTTGTGGCATAGTTCATCCTAGAACTATGCCATACAAAATCTTCCCCTGCCTGTCCCCCTAGCTTTGCTCCCTTACCCATGTCTTTTATTTTTACTAGATTTCTTTTTGTCTCAGCTCACATTCCTCTTCTGAAAGAAGCTTTTCCCAGTCCCCCTCGCTGTTCGGGCCTCCCCCCTCTGAGATTCCCTTTTCCTTTGTATATAGCTTGTATGTGTACCATGTTGTCTTCCTTAGTAGAATGTGAACTTTATGACAATGTGTCCTGGAACATAGTGGGCATTTAATACATGCTCGTTGACTGATTGCCCGACACTGGGATTGTTGTCTTTTCCTTTCTCTAGTGTCAATAGGCTTCATCTCCTCCATGCAACAGTTATAATACTATTCTTCTTAAAACCACTTGCCCATGCAATGGAGGTGGGCATAAGCACAGCGCTCTTTTTCCTATCATAAATGGTCATCTTAAGCTTTAAAGTTATATGTGCTGGGTTTTGCACTTAGATATCTTTTCTCTCCTCCATTCCACCTTCACTTTGAATTTTAGCTTCTTATACTTCTTCGCTATAGCCATAATTTATATTCTTCATCCTTCTGCCTTTTCTGCTTGGTCTCAGTTTTATTTTCATTTCATTTTTTTGATGCAAGAATTAGTAGGTCAGTAGAAGACGAGAATTTTGCAATTTCTCTCAAACTAGAAGATATATTGTGTAGGGCTTTTGTGTCCCGGGATTGCTCACCCTTTCTTGTACCTTGGTTGCCATAACTTGATTTCCATAGTATTTTTGGAGATGTGTTTTATAAGATAGTCCCTGTAAGAAATTCTCCTGATGTCCCATGGTTATTACTTCATCTTATGTTTATCTCTAGTTAGATTCTTCTATTTAGCCAATGATGTAATCTATGTTATATAGTGAGTAGGCCTATAAAAAAATTACCAATTACTTTGTCAGAGAGAGCTGGTTAATATTGATTGTTCTTTATTTTTAAGTAGTGGTACTGACTGGCCAAAGACAACCTTTTGGTTAAGTCTGTCTTTTACTTCTGGCTCAAATCGCTTTTGCTAAAAGCCTGTCATTCTTTAGACTTTTACTTTTTTTAAATTTTCAACATTTGTACAAAAATTAGGCCCAAGCATTTTGCTTTGTTTTTTCGTCATTGTATTCCACTTTAATACTGATGCAGAATGAATATTTTAACAGAATGTTTGGAATGGTCTTGGAGAAAATTATTATTCCTGAGATACAGAAAGTTTCTGGACAAGTAGAGAAGAAGATCTGTGCTGTTGGCATAACTAAATTACTAACAGAATGTCCTCCAATGATGGACACTGAGTACACAAAGCTTTGGTAAGTACAGAGATCTTAATGGATTTTTATTATTACCCCTGCTTTTCTTTATGATCATAAAATTACTTAGCTAAAAGTTCTGGCAAGAACTCCAGATTGCAATCTAGATAACCTCGTTTCTACATTCCTACTCTGCCACTAATTAACTTTGTGATCTTGGGCAAGTCATCCTTCTCTGGGCCTTAGTTTCTTTATCTTTAATGAAGGCCTCAAATTAAGTGACAGTAATTTCTGAATTGCCTACTATGCACTGTTCTTATGGGATAATGACGAAATACACAGTCATGTTCTTTGTTTTCAGTCTTGTCCAGCTCTTTGTGACCTCATTTGGGGTTTTACTTGTAAAGATAATGGAGTGGTTTGTCATTTACTTTTCTAGCTCATTTGACAGATGAGGAAACTGAGGCAAAAAGGGTGAAGTAATTTACCTAGGGTCATATCACCAATGAGAAACAGATACCGTGTGTAAGACTTTTCTGTCCTGGGATATGCTCACCCATTTGATAACTTGGCTGCCAGAACTTTATGTCTGAGGCCGGATTTGAACTCAGAAAGATGAGTGTACCTGACTCTAAGCCTGGCACTATCATCTAGACAACCTACCTGCCCATGTGTAGCCTTGTATATCAATAAAATATAATCCATAGGAGCAGGTTTGGGGGTCCTTCCTAGGCCCAATAGCTTACTCTGCTTTTCAGAGGAATTGGTCATAGTTAACATAAAAGTGTTAATTTTTTGTTTAATTTGATCTAATCTTCTTTTGGTGATCCTGTCTTTCCCTTCTTCCAATTCCTCTTCCAGGACACCTTTATTGCAGTCTCTGATTGGGCTTTTTGAATTACCCGAGGATGACACAATCCCTGATGAAGAACATTTTATTGATATAGAAGATACACCGGGATACCAGACTGCTTTCTCTCAGCTTGCATTTGCTGGGAAAAAAGAGCATGATCCTGTAGGTCAATTGGTGAATAATCCCAAAATCCACCTGGCACAGTCTCTTCATAAATTGTCTACCGCATGTCCAGGAAGGGTAAGTATTGCTTGTCTTGTATGAAGAGCAAAATAGAAAGGGGCTTTTCAGTGACTGAGAGATCAATGTAATTTCATTTCTTGTTCCAGTGGCCACCAAGTTTGTTGTTTTTTTTTTAATGTGAAGTCATCTCAGTTATCTGTCTTATTTGATAATTCTTCTTCAAATTTGTTTTGAATTGGAAGGGAATAAAACTGTTTTTGTTGTCATTGTTGTTGTTTTTCAAATCTGATAGAGGATTTTTTTCCTGCCTTGTCTTTTTAGTGTCTTTGTAAAGGATTTATGGGGAAAGAGTTCTAAGGATAAACTCTTGAAATATTTGGATTTATATTTACTCTGAGCCAAAAAAATAGGAATTGTTAATCTGGAAATAGGAAAGGAAAACTCCAAATATTCTTTCTGAAATAAGACATTTCTGCCATCTCTTACATACTGAGCACTAAATTTGTGAACCAGGGAGAGCCTCCTTCAGTTTTTTAACTTTAAATTCACCTCTGGTTTATAATGGCAGTTTCTTTAAGTTGTCTTTTGTGGTTAGGGTGGTGCTTTATGCCCTCATTTTCTCATATGTGTTAAGGAGAAATAAGTATTAGGTAAATGATTGAGTTCTCAGGGTAGTTATCTGGACATACCCACCCACACATCTCAGCTCAATGTGTCTGTAAAACGTAGTTTCCTCCTGTCTTGAAATTCTGGTTTCTTAATAACATATTCTGCATTTTATTCATGTCTGAATTTACCAGTTCCAGGAATGTGCATATTGCTGTTTTCAAGGATGATTTATTGTGTACCTTTATTTGTAAAGAAGAGCTTGGGTTGTCAGGTCTCTTGAGTTGACTATTAGTGGATACTTGGATTATCTCGAAGCCCCGTAGAACACAACTTTAGGCAAAATGATGCTATTAGGGTCAGAATGTTTATGCACAAGCAGAAAGTGATGTGGTTAATGGTAAGCAGAACACTTCATGTGAGTGGATGCTCCTGTCATTCAGTTACTAGCTTTATTTAGTAGTTAACCATCCTCTTGATGTTTATTTGGTAACCAAAGAGGGATGTTACACAGTTTCTTGATGTTATAACTCATTAATGACATAAAAATGAAATAATGTGGCATGGGAATGTGTAGTCTGCAATGAAATTCTGCTTTTCTTGTTTTTGAAGGTTCCTTCAATGGTGAGCACTAGTCTGAATGCAGAAGCATTGCAGTATCTCCAAGGATATCTTCAAGCAGCAAGTGTAACACTACTCTGAACTTCATTTATTTGATGGGCAAAAAATTCAGTAGCGGTTTCCTATAAAAGGATATTGACTTGTAAGCAGAGCTTCGATAAACCGATGCAAGCATCTCCTTTTGGAAATTATCACAGAATCCATCTTGTAAAAGATATTAAATGTTACTTAAAGCAGACCTTGAGCAAAGTAGGTGGTTTATGTGATCATAGGTAATGAAGGCGGGTGTCTTTTTCCATTCCCAATTTGCAGCTTTCAGAAGGAGTATTAGTAGCAGTTCATTATTTGGGATTGATTTTGGGATCCACGTTTGCTGTGGTTGGAAGTAACCTTTTCACTTTCCTGGAAAGCACTGCTGTAGAGACTCATTCTCTCACTAAATTGCCTTTCCCTTTTGGATGCTTTTGTCATTTTGTATTTTATTTCCGTGTCTTTCCTTTAGTTTTTTCTTTGATTTAAAATGTGGATAAATGCAGGAATTGCTTGTGTCAATTCAATTATAAGGCCTTGCACAGTGAATGGTTTTAATTGTGTAGTCAGCAATAAAATAAACTCTAAGGTCTGCATCATAGAATAGCTGAAGGATAGGTTTACTAATGGTTTGGGGGGGGGGGTTTATAACCATGGTCTTTTGGGGAAAGAAAATCACCTTGGAGCATCCATTATCAGGTCACTGTCTTTTATCACCTCTTCTTTCTTAAAGGAAGGGAGATGACAATCTAGACATAGTGAAAAACAGTGAAGCTAATTTCCAGCGGGTTCTTTGCCCCAATGACACTAAAGAAAAGGGTTTCTTATTACTTTAGTGGAGTGATTTCTTTTCCTCAGTTTCCATGTTTGCAAATTGGGCTAATACTTTTGTACCCTAACCTCACAAGGACATTGTGAGAGATCTGCATTTGCTTTGAAGTCCTTCTATGTGGCTTTTTCCTTTATATTTATTTTCAGGAATTGAAGCAGTTTGGGGTTGTGGGCTTTTTCTGCCTTGTGTTAATTATTAGATCACTGGCATAACTTGATTTTTAAGGGCTTAGCTTTTACTCCAATATAATTATCTGGAGTTGATATAATCTAGAGGATAATCTCGCCCCCTCCTTCCGGTCCTCATTTTGGCAATTGTTTTTTGTAACTCAAAGTTTGGCTCAGGATTTTTATGGATGTGCCCCAGCTGAGCTTTTAGATCTTGATAGAAGATAATATTGACAGCAGTGCTAAAAGTGAGCCAGACATCAACCTTTCCGAGCTTGACTATGAATGTGTCCTATGGCTTCCATTAAGGGAACAATACTTCAAAAAGAGTTTCGACACTTGCCCTGTGGTTCTTTTAATCGAATTATGTTTGGAATTTATGCGAAAATTTTATATGCAGAGTACTTTCGGTTAAAACTAACCTAAATACTGAGTTTTTAGTGAAAATTATTCAAGGATATGTCTTAACCTGCCTAAAATCTCAGCACCTGACTTGTAAATGCTTACTACTGCTCTTAATGTTTTGTTTTTATAGTTTTGGATAAGACATACAAAGCAGCCTAAGTGTGTTTGCACCTGGTCTAATAAGAATGCTTCTGGATTTGTCACCTTCCATTGATTAAACAAGTAGACATCTGAGCGCTGACTACTTCATTCAAAAATGTCTGGCAGAAGCCAGTGAAATTTCAATTTCTCTATTACCTACTTTGATACATACGTTTCATGTAAAAGGAAAGTAGCTGTAGGGCCAAGTAAAAAGACTTTGCGTAATACAGTGTTTAATTAGGACATAAAAAACCCATAAAGAACAGACATGGTAGCTTGGTGTAAAAAGCACAGGATTGAAAGGGAAGAAGTTGGGGCTTGGTTCTCCCCCTGGCAATTACTGTAAGCAGGGTTGCTTTCAGTATTTTGGAGTGTCAGAAACTTCTGTAAAATGAGCTACCGAATCCTAGAAAGTCTACATATAGTCCCTAACAGCTCAGATATCCTATTGTTATTAAGGGGTAAGAAGACAACCTTGGGGATTCATTTGTAGGACTACAAAAGTTTTCTTAAAACACTGTATAGAAATGATTTGTCTAAAAATGTCGGGCAATTTGCTGCCTTTAAATTGTGTTAATCAAGAATATGGTAATGGTTGTTTCCATATTATATAATACAGCAAAAAAAGGAAACCTTAACCCTCCTATATGGCTGGGTAGCATATTTGTTAACATGCTTTTAAGATCTCTGAGCATCTTAAACCATTACCTTTTTTCTAACAGATTGATGAAACGAATGTTAATGTTTTATTAACTATGTCCCAAAGTTATAATTTTGTTATTTTGGGGTATTAAAGTCACTGTAGTGGTTGAATGGGGGGGAGGGTAAGGCAGAAAGAAACCTTTGGAGTCTTTTGGGGATGGGGGACCAGAAAGGTATGGCAAATGATCTTATACCAATGCAAACTGATCAGCAATTGTGTTCTTAAGAGGGTTGCCCAGGGCACTGTACAAACTTATCAGAGGAGAAACTCTGACTGAGGCCAACTCTCCATTCTGCCCCGTTTTCCCATATAATTTTGTGTATATATTTCTAAAAATGCTAAGACAAATAACCTACCTTAAAAATGTTTTCCAAAGAAATTTTCAGGTTATTTCTAAGGTTTATTATATTTACTGTCAATATCAGTTGTTTCATATAAATATATTTCATCTCCTCTTGGGAAAGATAAATCTCATGCCTGATATCACCAATGCCTATCCATCTTCTCTTGGACTTACTAAGTTTTGTTTTGATTTTTTTTTAACCGTTTGTAAGTTTTATGCAATATAATTTAGTCTTGCTTTTCCCCTCAGTTGTTTCCCCTGTTTCTCCTAGTTATTGGTGTATGGGTAAATGGCAAGCAAGCATCCATAGGGACCAGCTCTTCACCTTAAAAGTGGATTTGGATTAAAAATTCATTAACCATCTCAACCAACCCTAATGGAACCCAAGTGTCATTGGGCAGAATTCCCTCAGTTTTGCTGGCTGTAAGACCAGTGATGAGGGTAGTATATGATATTACATACTGAAAATCCCTGCACTGTAGCAATCAGCCAGCAAAGAGTAGCCCTTTTTCCAGGCTCTCTGAAAGATGACTCCTTCACTAGAATGGCTCAGATTTTAATGCTTTCTTGAATCCAATTGAACAGGCTTTATGTAGACTACGAGTGTCTGATGCCAGTGAAGTTGACTGTCAGTGGAACAGCATATGAAGCTTACTGGGACTTGGCTTTCACAGTTCTTTCACTCATTTATGTCTTTAAGTGAAGAGGTATAGATACTATCAGCTGTCTAAAGTGATGTCATGCGGGGACATATGTCATCTGGACATAGCTCAGGTCCAGTAAACTGGGTCATATCAGGGAAATAGGCCACTTCCAACAATGTTTCCTCATTAAAAAGTAAGGAATACTGAGGTTGCTAATGTGTGGTAGTTGCAGGGAATCTGAAGAGAAAAACTCAACAGTTCTAAACACAGCCCCATCCTCAAGTATATGACTAAAGAGACAATGAACGCACAGACCACTTAGGGACGCACAAAAGGACACAAATGGCGAGCTCAAATATTTTGTACACACAAAATATTTTAAAAGCTAGAGTTACAATTGCATTGTATGTGGTTGGTTTTTTTTTTTTAGAAGATTTTAGGAAAGAAATGCATATAATAAACGGGGTGGGGAAGTTAGGATCAGCCCCAATGGTGGCAGTTGCCATATAGATGGGATCAAAATTTCACATAAGCAAATAAGAAAGCAAATAAAAAAACTTTGTAGAGAGGGTCATTGTATCATCTCCTTTTTCTGATCTCTGAATAAAGGAAAACAGAAGGCTTGCTCAAAATTTCTTTAAAAAAAAAAAAAAAGATTCGTAAATAGTGACATGGACACCTTCAGAGGAAAAATAAGGGCTTGGCAAATATGTACCAGACCATGTTTGTTAGAACAGAAGGAGAGCAAGTCTGGGCCTTAAATAAAGATGGTAGTGCTTTATTCCTTAAAGGGATGTTTTTATAGAGAAGAGAAACCACTAGCAGGTTGCTGATGCCCTCCTAATTGCCTAGAGATGGCTGTAGCAGTCTTCAGCTTCACTAGAGACAAGCACATGTCTACACATACAAGGAATCGTACATATTAATGGCAAAGTAAAAAGTGGGAACTTACATGGAATAAGAAATACAAAATGAGAAACCAGCGTGGTGTTTTCTGAGACCCAGGTGAGTACATGTATATTCAGAGCTTTTCTTGCTCAAGTTGAATGTAATATGGTGTGTGTGTGTGATTATCCAATACAACAGAAGCTAAAAAACCAGGCTATTGAGCTTGACAAATGATTAGGAAGTTCCAGTTAACCAGCTTCATTTAACTTATGACAAAGCACCAACATGAACATGTGTGTAACCAGCTCTACAATCCTCGTTTTTGATTTGTTCTGTCATGTCTAAACTCTTTTTGGGATTTTCTCCACAGAGATACTGGAGTGGTTGGTTTGCCATTTCCTTCTCCAGCTCATTTTGCAGATAAGGAAACTGAGGCCAACAGGGTTAAGTGACTTGCCCCGGGTCACATAGCATCTGAGGAGAGATATGAACTCAGGAAGATGAATCTTCTCGATTCCGGGCCCAGCACTGTCCTACCCTGTTGCACTTTTTACATTCAAGAGTTAATGTTAGGCAGCTGGGTAGCTCAGTGGATTGAGAGTCAGGCCTAGAGAAAGGAGGTCCTAGGTTCAAATCTGGCCTCAGACACTTCTCAGCTGTGTGGCCCTGAGCAAGTCACTTAACTCCCACTGCCAAGCCCTTACCATTCTTCCACAAAGGAGCCAATACACAGAAGTTAAGGGTTTCAAAACAAAACAAAAAAAAGAGTTAATGGTATTTCCAGTGTATGTGACACCCATATATCTCCCACTACTCTAAAATGTGTTTTTATCCCTTAAAAGCAATTAATTGTTACAAATGTATGTTGCTGCTGTCCATTCACTAACAGGTTTTTTGTTTTGGTGTGTCATACATCCTTTTCTAGAGAGCAGCAGGGTTTCTCTGCATTCTTACTTAATGCCTAGGATAGAGCTAAAGAGGGGAAAACCCAAGTTTCCTGGCCCAGTCACACTGTACTTCTGATGGCTCTTTCAATGACCCACCTCCCATCGTACATCTCAGCAGAGGTTTTGTCTTTCTTTGACTAGATTAGTCAAAGAAGCTCGTCTACCTGGGTAGAAAATTTGCAAGGTACACGAACACAAGAATCAATGGGAAGAAATATTTCAAAAGCAAGTTTTAGAAACGGACAGCTTTAATGAGCCCACTGGCAGAACTGCCTGCTAGAGACTTGGGAAGTAAAACATAATTATGACATGATCCTCGCCCTCATGTTTAGATGGCAGGGAGAGAAGTCAAGGCCCAAAGTTGAGAAGCTGAGTTTGCCATTTGCTTAATGCCTTCTTCTCCATTGTTTTATTTGATCTGAAGCCTGTGATACCTCTTCGTTGCTGGCAGAAATTCTATTCTTCCTACAGACACAAAGCTAGTTGGAGACCCACTGCTTCTGCATCCCATTCTTTGGCTCACTCACACAAAAGAGCATGACGTAGAACAGCAATTCTCATGTTGCATTTTATTTTGTTAAATATTTCCCAAATTATATTTTCATCTGGTTCTGGGAGCATTGAGGGCCACATGCCTTGAGTCGGCCATCTCTGACCCAAACCTTTTATCAGTTTCATTGAATATTTCTTGCTCCCACTTAGACCACTTAAATTTTGGGCCCGTTTCCTATTCTATAAAATAGGGGTGATATAATTCAAAATTTATCAAATGGCATTGGAAATGCTTATGATGTAAGTACTTCTGACCAAGCATGTTAAAAGAATTTATTGCTAGGTGTGGGGGCAGCTAGGTGGCTCAGTAGATAAAGAACCTGGCCTAGAGACAGGAGGTCTTGAGTTCAAATATGGCTATAGACACTTCCTAGTTGTGGGATTCTGGACAAGTCACTTAATCCCGGTTGCCTAACCCTTATTGCACTTGCACCTTGGAATTGACATTTGTATCTGATTCTAAGGTTTTTAAAAAAATTAAGTGATGTCTTCTGCAGTGTTAATCTGTGTGCAATGAATGTCCAGTCCTGAGGGATGAGTGAGATCCCTGCTGCTTCTCTCTAGTGAGATGCCATTATTCTGACCAGTTAAAATATTTCAGGAAAGACGAGTGCTTCCACTGAGCAGGTGGTCTATTGTTTTCCCCTTGAGGGAAAATGCTTAGCAGTACCAGAAATGTATGTTGGTAGCTATGTGTTGTCGATGTTTTGTCTCTATACCAAGGGCGCTAATGTAATCCAAAAAGAAAAAAGAGCACCAGTGAAATACACAGAAAAGACCTGAAGGAAATCCAGAAGGGAGAGTAGACAACAAACCAGGCAAGCTTTGTGCACAATTTCCCCATCCATCCCCTTCGCTATTTAAAAAACAAAAAATATGATCTGCCATTCCCCAAATTCCATGGCCAGTCTTCAAAGGTCTTTTTTTCCATCAATCCAAGTACATGAATAGTATCCCCAACAGCAGCAAATAAGACAACCCTGTTTTATCTACAGAAGGTGGCAAATTAATATTATCTTTATAATGGGCCTATGAAGTAGATTGGGCCAAATCTGCATCTGTGCTCAAATCATCTGAAGCAAGTTTTACATTTCCTTCCCCACATAAGACTTTCTTCAGGTACTGCAAAGGTAAACTGGGAAAGCCAATTCAAGATGACATCCAAATTAGTTTGTTTATTCAAGAGCACATTCCAAGGCCTAAAAACAGGACACTATCACTTCCTGAAGTTTTCAAAATATCAAATGCGAAAGCTGCTTAGAAGTTAACCAGGACTCAGCAAACCATGATAAGAACACCACTTCTGTTCTGTGGCTCTGGTGCCACAATATACTGGGGCGTGGGGATGTTCCTCCACATAGTCCATAACACTTGACGGGGGTTTTTAGAGCTTATTCAAATCCAAGTCCTCACTGTTCTATATTCATCTCTGGCTATCAGGTGCTGGAAAAGCTTCAAAAAGAACAACAAAACACTTTCCAAGGCCTTCAGTTCATGTATTCCCTTAAATAGTTGGGGATAAGAAGATGTCTACATCGAGTCTCCTGCAAGAAGATGGAATCAAATGACATAAATGAGCCATGAATGCTATTAGCAGCTCCATGGGCCAGGTGCTGTAGGGCCTGGAGATGCTTGCCTGGAAAGATTTAGAAGGGCCACAATAGCTAGCATTGGCTAGCTTCAAAGGCCGAGAGGAAAGTAAGATTATCTTTCTGGTTGTCCTGGAGGCTGGCCTCTCTTAGCTCCTTCCTGAAAAGTGATGTTTCAGTCTTTACCTGAAGACCTCTAGTGAAGGGAAGGCCACTGTCTTTGGAGGCAGTCTACTTTGCTTTGGTAGAACTCTTAATTTGTGAGAAGTTTTTCCTAAAAGCAACATTCAACCTGTTTCTCCATTCCTTTTCTTTCCATTCTCTGGCTATCAGAATATTGTCATAGCCCCTAGAAGTTATTTTGTAGCACAATTGAAGCTTTCTCCCACGATCCTGGTCTTTTCCTTAAAAGTGTGGCACTCCAGATTCCAGGTGTCTGACTAAGGCAGAATACACCTCGACTACCCCCCCCCCCTAAACAGGAAATTGCACTTCAGGGTGCCATATCAATACCTGTTCCCTCATTTGTACGCTTGTTTTTCACTGTCCTAATGAACTGCTGTCTAGCCATGCCTTCCTCGTCTTATGTTCTAAATATCCCCATCCAATTTTACCATATTCAATTCAAGTCAGTAGTTCAGGGTTCAAGGTCTGAATCTACTGTTTCTACCAGCTGTGTGTCCCCAGGAAATGAGATGAGCATGCTATCTGCCATGCCACAAGGCACTGAAAAATTGGCTGACAGCATAGAACCAAGCAGAGATTCCTGGAGTACTCCACTAGAGAAAATGAATCATTAAAGATTGGTCAAGGGGGATATTAAACCAATTCCAAATCCACTGACCTGTGCTTTTAGTTCGGGCCACCACCTATCTCTTATTCATAATAATAACATGAAATTTGTCAGGTGCTCTGCCAGAATATGGGTAAACTATATAGATGCTGCTGGTAGTTCACAGTATCTCCCAAACTTATCTTCAATAAAATTCTTTTCATCAGAAACTTGTCTTTGAACAAAGATATCTAATTCTACTCTACTGAGATTATAATCTGTAACTAAGCATATCCTCTCTTAGCAGTAATGTGTGATGATGTCTAGCTTCAAAATACAGGCCTGAGATGATCCCTAATGTTTCCACTCTGTCCTCACATAGTCGTCCCTCCCGCCCGCACTGCCCTTTGACCCTTACAGTTGCCCTTCTCTTGACCTTCTCTTGTGCGTTTCTTGAGGCGACCAGAAGCACTCAGCATTTCAGGTAGGAGAAGCCCTGAGTTTATACACCTGTAACAGAGATAACACCAGAGTTGGACTGATGGGTGGTAGAATACAGTTTTAGATAGAGCAGCAGACAATATAACAGCCTCAAACTGGGAAGATCATGTAGAAATCGCACCATAGAGAGATGGTCTCCAGAGACAAAATGGTCAATGCAATTTATGTTTGGGGACACCTAGAGGTTTACACCATTGAAGTATCTCAGGAAGTTTAAAAAGCAAGAGCCATGCTGGGTAGGGAAAGAGAAAAAACTTTAAAAGTGAACATGATGGGGGGCAGCTGGGTGGCTCAGTGGGTTGAGAGCCAGGCCCAGAGATGGGAGATCCTAGGTTCAAATCTGACCTCAGACACTTCCTAGCTGTGTGACCCTGGGCAAGTCCCTTGACCCCCATTGCCCACCCTCACCGCTCTTCTGCCTTAGAGACAGAAGGTAAGGGTTTAAAAAAAAGTGAACATGATATAAAAACAATAAAAATTAGAAACAGAGAGCTAGAGACCCACCTACACATTCAGTCCACCATTGTATTCCTAATAAAAAGATAATGCAGTGGAAGAAAAAACCCTGCACTAAGAGTCAGGAGACTTGGGTTCAAGTCCTAGTTGTGCCTCATTATTATATGATCTTGGACCTGTTAAATTCTCTCTAAGCTTTAGTCTCATCTGTAAAATGGGAATAATACTTGCACTACTTACTTCATCTAGTGATGATAGCTCTTGGTAAACTTGAAAATACTACACTGATGTGAACTTATGTAAAATTCATACCACCTGATTTCTACCCCCTTTCACAGCAATCAGCCAAAGGTTACAAGGCAGTTCTAAAAATCTGACTTGGCTTGGAAAAGTCCCAGGCTAACCCTGTTCTACAAATTCTGGTTCTGCAAAGAAAAAAATTTTTTTTAACTTCTTAACCATAAAATTTACATATACTGCTCAAAATCAATTTAATAGTTTATAAAGTATATATTCCTGTGCAGGTCACTTAACCCCCATTGCCTGGCCCTTACCACTCTTCTGCCTTAGAGCTCATACTTAGTATTGATTCTAAGAAAGTAAGGGTTAAAAAATTAGTTTTAGAAAGCTTTTGGTATACTCTAATGGCTTCTGTAATTGTGTGCTTTCAAAATAAGTGTGTAAATAGACAAGAGCATGTAAACAAGCTATGCTCGGCCTTCTTAGAAGCATAGTCTAATGCTAAATGTAGAGGTTGATAGAGTCTTGGCTGAGTGGAGCACTTCGGCCCAGTCTACAGTGTTACCACATGTTCTCACCAGGAACCTGTGAGCACAGAATGACTTGGAGCTAAGACTATAGTCACTCAATGATCCATTATTTCCTTGGGGTTTAAATGCTTACCCAAGGCCCCTTACACAGACCCTCTGCAGTGGAAGTATTGCCTCCATGTTTTACCAGCAATCTGTCATAGAGGATCTAAGGCAAATCACTTGAATTCTTGGTAAGTGAAAAGTCATAATGCCATTCAGCTTACTTCCTGTTTAAAAGAAATCTATGGGACAGCTTAGTGCCTCAGTGGATTGAGAGCCAGGCCTCTACTAGAGACACCAGGTCCTGCATTCAAACATATCCTCAGACACAGCCTAGAAATGTGCCCTGGGCAAGTCATTTAACCCTAATTCCTTAGTTCTTACTGCTCTTCTGCCTTGGAACTAATAATTAGTATTGATTCTAAGATGGAAGGTAAGGGTTTTTAGTAAAATAACTAAGTAAAAATATAAGAAATCTATACCTTGAAGAGACATCAAATGATTTTCTTCTACCTACTTATTAACTGAAAGCAGGTCACATCTTAAGGGGTCAAAGGTCAACTTAATTTTTCAGATGAGCTTTCAATGTAGTTCTGCATCTTTGGGGGTAGAAGCACGGTAGCCATCACAGCTTTTTCCAAGATAACCCATGTTGCAATCTGAAATTCTGCAAGTCCTTAGCAGGGTTTCCAAATCATATTCATAGATCCGTCACTACAGTTCTAGTGCCCAGGATAAATTCAGTAGTGGGAACAAGGATGAGGCTGCCTGATTTTGGTGCAGCTATACCAGGTAAGGCACGGCTCACACTTCTCCCCTGAGAATCTGGTCTATACCTCTGGGAAAAACCTGAGGCCTCCCCAACCCCAGAAGGGAAAGCAAGTCTGCCAGTGTGGCCTCGGGGGAGAGATCTAACAGAATCTTCAGAAGGGCCCACGTCAGAGGAAGCTGACCAGAGTTTGTCCCTGTCCTATTTACAACTGCACAACCATTAACATCGGAGTCCAATGACCCATGGGTTTCGGGGTCCAGAATCTACATTCCCTTTCTTTAGTCACTGCTCAAGATTACCAAGATTCATTAGTTGCAATTTTATTGATCAATTGTTTTTATATAAAGTTATTTCAGACTTTCTGATTACTGGCCAAACTGAATCACATTAGCATTACAAATCCTTCCCTCCACTCCCCTACAAAAGGGTGGGCTAGGAAGGGGGAAGCAATCCAGCAATAATGGTATACAAGAATAAATTAACCCAAAAAATTTAGTATGACCATTTATTGGTGACAAACACTCAGTTTTACTTACATTCCATGGGGAGAAAAAATTTCCAGCGTGAACAATGAACTGAAGCAGTACTTAACTTGCAAGGCGACCGTGCTTTTTACCTGGACCATATGCAAAAACTTACTGCACACATTTCTGTGCACAATAACACAACATCAAAAGCAACACAGTTTTATATATAAACATCGTTAATTTTTTTCAGCCCTACATGGAGATGTAATTCAACAGTATAAAGCACTCAAGGAAAATCAATCTGCAGTTTTTATATGCACTACACTGAGATCATATCCTGTAGTGTTGTGAAAGCTGTGTGCCACAGAGCTATATATACACACACATTTATTCTTTAATAATCTTTAAAAAGAAAGATCAAAATTCATTTATTTTAAGTTCTGTTGTATTTAACAAAAAAAAAAAAAAAGGAAATAGTAAATGAACCAAATGATCATGTGAGCTTAAAATTCCTAAAATGTCCAATTTACATAACCATTGGGCAACTTCATCAAAGTTATATATATATATATATATTTTTCATACATATAGATATTGATATCTGCATATCTATATCTATATATAGCTAGATAGATCTATCTGGGACATTAAACTGAATGGCACACAATTGGCATCATCGGAACGGTCCTAGGCCTTTCCGATAAAAACAAAGTGTAGAGCCACATACATGGATATGATCTTTGCAGGTTAGTTTACAGAGAACGTCAGTCTCAGACAAGTTTCTAAACTGTGCTATATAACTAGATACAATTGAGAAACTTTCAAATGAAAAAAACGTATAGTGTTGTTTCAATCAAAACAAAAAAGGAAACTCAGAATGTTTCACTGTCTTAGGATAAAGCAATGGTTATGATTTCAGTAACTACGAGGATGGAAGGGCTGCAGCACTCACTCTATAACAGGTTACACTGAATAGGAAGCATTTGATTTTCTCTGGTGCTTTCAGACATGGGTCAAGTCTAACAACGCCTGTCAGGCACTGCTGTCCAGTGTCTGTCCCTAAAGGTTGGAGTTAGCCAGTTTGAGAAGGGGATTGCTTTCCATTTCTGGTTTCACACATCTATAAAAACACAAGACAAAGCACTGAAGAAGACCATGTGACTCCAGGATGATGAACAATTACTTCCTAGTGGAGACAGAAGAACTCAATGCAGGAGCCCAGAGTTGGTCTCCCTTCATTTGGCCCTCCTTCCCCACAAACATATCCAAGCAGTAGCTTGTGCATGATTTTAGGTCTTGTCAGAACTCCCCCACTGCCACCTCCTGTCTGGCCCCACCAGAAGAAACCATGAGAGTTCACAATCACAGCCTCCTCCTCTTTGTCTCCATTCTCATCACTATTGCCTTCTTCTCCATTTCATCATTCACCACATCTCTCCGCCCCCTGGAGGCATCAGAAATTCCAAAATTGCAAAGCAGTTTCAGTATATTCAGTATATATGTTGAACTTTTAAAGTGGTTTGTGGCCAGAAAAGGTTCAGCACCTCCCACACCTTTAAAGGAAAAAGAACAATAACAAAAACCAGTTAGGAGATGTGATGCAGTTAAACCCTGACCCTCCCCACAAAAAAGCACATAGAGGAAGTCCAGCAAGTAGGCCTGGGCTTACAGGTGAGGCTGATTATGGCACTTTCTACTCCAGGTGGGAAAGGGGGCTCCCCTGAAAATCTGACAAAGAAACCCCAAGGAACTACTGGAGTTAGTGGGAGGGGATCAAAGATTCCCACAGTAACAATTCACTCACACAGACATTGGTCCATTTCCTGTTCTTGGCATCTCTGTACTT
This sequence comes from Gracilinanus agilis, assembly GCF_016433145.1. NCBI lineage: Eukaryota > Metazoa > Chordata > Mammalia > Didelphimorphia > Didelphidae > Gracilinanus > Gracilinanus agilis. The sequence goes on from NC_058131.1 coordinate 243,621,618, forward strand.
TGTTGGTCCAACTCAGACAGCAACTTTAAAATGTTCAGTGCAGCCTGGGAGAAGAAGGACATTTCTCATTAACCTTGATGTGGGGAATGGGGCTCAAACGCCAATGGTGACTGGTCAGATTGGGCAGCAATCCACTTAAGATTAGTTTGAGGAAGAACACTTCCCCATCTAAAGGTACTTCTCTGATCGTCCAGATAGATAGCCAAGAGATGGCCTGGAGCTGTCCGAGGTGGGTCACAAGCTCTAGTGGATCCTATGCCTTGGGGTACAGGTCTGACCAGCATAAGTTCAAAGAATCTCTTCTCCAGGGAATGCTACTCACCAGAAGATACATTTTTCCCCCCAGACATGTCAGCTTATGAAAGTTGTCCACTAATGTATGGCAGGATACTCATATTGAGGAAACTGCAGATTCTTTAAATAAACATTAAGTATAAGAGGGATTTCACTGACAGCATGAGGTATTCCAGGGGCTGCCCCTATTGGGCCATGAAGAATTTCATTCTGTTGAGAGTTAAGAGGTTCCCAAGGTCTAATGAAGGGATAGACATTGGTCTAGCATAGCACTGGTGAACCTTTTAGACATCACATCCTTGCCAAACTGCACCTTCAGGCTGCCTGTGAGCCCCCCACATTACCCCAGACAGCAGAGGGAGGAAGTGCTCACATTGGGCTGCTGAGGAGAGGGAGGGACAGGGCATGTGAGCAATGTCCTCAGATGCTGGGATGCCACGCCTTTGCCAACATGGTCTATTAGGAATATTATGACTCAAGACTACTGATTCCAGTCACAAATGACAGGAGAAGCAGTATGGGAAGGGAAAGAAAAGAGTTATTATAAAAAGGAATTTAAAAATATATAGGTCTTTTGCTGGTGTACAGCTTGTGCCAAGAGGAACAATTATCTCCCAAGAATTATTAGCATGATAGCCAGGTCGAAAATCGGTTAATTCTTTCTGAGAAAAAGAATCAGAAATCTGTACAAACAACTCAGGATGTAACAACATGGTGGGGTAGTGTTCTGCATAAATGGGAGCTTGCAAAGAGGTAATATATAAAGATAGTGGATGTTCAAAGGAAACATGAGGTCAATAACCAATTGAACTGAGTGGGATTAACAACTGGGCTTTTTAATTTGCAGCTTTACCTTTAATTTTCAAACAAAAGAGCCATTCCAAGAATACATAAGATCATTTAAGAGTTTAACATACCATGTCATGGCAGGATTCCACATCCTTTCCAATTCCATGGCTGATCAGAGGTGGCTGAGAGGAGCAATTTATAAGAGACACAAACTCATTCTTGTTGTTTTTTGGGAAGTCTTTGTACTCCACCTAAGGAAGCAAAGAAAAAAAAAATTACTGTCAACCCTAAGGGCAAGTAGGAAATTGCTTGTGTAACTTTCAGCTAGTCCTACAAAAGGGATTAGGAGGAATGGGCCAGAGGGATCATGCCTGCTTTACTCTGGCTATCATTTCCGTACTTGTCACTAGCAGTAGGCCTGGTTGGGTCAGAAAGGACTCAAAGACCAGAGACAAATATTTTTGCTAGTATTTTACACAGCCATGCAACTCTCATTAACTGGTTGCTGAGGAGATAGTGAGGTCTTCAAAGACATAATCAATCCTTGTCTACAAGTACCTCTCAGGGACCCTGATAACTACTAACTTCTCTAGTTGTGAAAAAAAGCAATAACTTCTCCATCTTAGTGAACAAAATGTCATATGTAAAGAATGTCATCATCAAAGATGTTCCTTTCAAAGTCAATGCTGTAAAAATGTCATTAAGTCAAAGGCTTAGTTTTTCCAGACGACTTGTCTATTTTTTCAAAGGTACTAGATGCCCCCCTCAACAACCAGGCTAAGTGACATGCCATTTTCCAATTCTTTCTTTCTCAGATCCACAGTATAAAAGTGCCTCTCTAAAAGCTGAGTTAAGAGGGGAAGCTGGGTGGATTGAGAGTCAGGCCTAGAGACGGGAGGTCCTAGGTTCAAATCCAGCCTCAGACACTTCCCAGCTTTGTGACCCTGGGCAAGTCACTTGACCCCCATTGCCTACCCTTACCAATCTTCTGCCTTGGAGCCAATACACGGTATTGACTCCAAGACTGAAGGTAAGGGTATATAAAAAAAAAAAAGCTGAGTAAAAATTCTTCAAAGTCTAGATAGATCGAGGTGAAGGTTAATTCAGTCTTTTCCCTAAACAAAAGAATCTCTATAAGTAGTTGTTGATACACAATAAATGTCCTAAAATAGTTCTATAAACTTTAGTAAAACCCTCTTTTTCCTAATAAGCTGCAAAGATGTGGAATATGGTCCACAAAAAATTACCTGGATTCCCTGGACATTGGAAAGGTAATCCAGTTGTTCAGAGGGTCTGGTAAGTGGCCCGTGGGGGACATGGCCTGAGGAGATGTTATTCTTTAAAATGGTCTCAGCTGTTGGGGAGGTCCCCCCATACAATAGCTCTCTAGCAATCATAGCTGTGACAGTTGCCTTGGCAGGATTCGGAGCTACCCTGGTAAACTCTTTGGTATGATGTCCTTGATTGACTCCTACAGCCTGTGCCACTTCAGGCACCATGGGAAGAATTCCTGCTGGAAGTTGCTGATGACTGAGATAAGGCATCCTAAATTCATCTTCCTTATTACCTAGGGAGACATGTACATAATTTCAAAACATCCACTGAACCTGAATGCATGGTAGATATTAAAACAAAAGGCAAAGTAGCAACATGCACACAAAATCGTACGGAATTAAAGGTATATGTGTTATCATATATAGATGGGGCATCACCAATCAATATTTAAAACATTATACAAACCCAAGGATCAGCAATGCAATTTACTTGCCGAATTGGAGCATAGTCTCAGAGAGAGATGCAATAGAAACAAAGGAATGGTGGGACTGAACTTATGAAAAAGAAGGCAATAAGTCCCCCCAAAATCCCTTTTTATTTATTCACTTTTGGGATAGACTAAGATGCATGTCAGAGTTGGATGAGACCTTAGAACAAAGAACTTACAATAGCAGAGCTAGGGAAGAGTCTTAAAGATTTACTCATCTAATCACTTCATTTTATGGAAAATGACATTTGAAAAGGGAAGTGACCTGCCCAAGGTCACAGGCCTGTTAATGGGAGAGCTAGGACTAGAACTCAGGTCTTGAGATTCTTAGTGCAAGGGAAAAAAAATGAAAAGAAAGAAGGCAAGATGAAACAATTAATATTCAAATTGTTCTATATGGAACAGCATGTAAGAGAACATGAGGATAAAGACAAAGAAAGAGGCAAGGGAGACCAATGAAACTGCTGCTTAGTCAAAGTAAAATCAATAAAGCAAAAGATCCCAATGACAAAGGCAAGCACAGGGTCTTTTTTTGGGGAAAAAAGAGATAAACAAGTATAAATCATAAATAAAGTAATACTAACTGATGGTTCCTTTTCCCCCTCCACAAAATACAATATGCACATCATTAGACCAATCCATTTCAAAATTCCAATGAGGTTACACTTACTGGTCACATTTTCATCACCAGAGTTGGGCTCAAAAAAGGTAACTTTTCTTCCATCACCTGGTTTCTTTACTGGGGTCTTAAAAAAACAAAGTCAGAGACAAACCAATAGCATTTCTCTAAAGAATTTGATTGCACAGTGGAAAAATTAGCTCTTGGTACCTACGAGTCAGGAAAAGGTCCATGGGGTTCTTGTTTGGAGTTCTAAATTAGCTCCCTGTCACTCCCCAGAATTGTGCAGGAGCATAAGGTCACCAGTCCCAAATGCAGGAAAACCCATTACAAGGTCCCTCACTCTCCCAGAGAATGCAAAATTAACCACCCACCCAAGATTTGCTGCATTTCTCATATTAATACAGAAAACCATCAAACTTCTATTTTTTTCTGTGTCCTCAGACACCAGAGCTATATAAAACATGGTTTTCTCTTAATTCCAAAATGCTAAACAATGGCATTCAAAGGAAGAGCAATAAGAAATGGACAACTTAACCCAAAAGAGCCAAAAGATGATCAAATAATGTGAAATCACATTAATGCAAAGGAACCTTTTAGGTTGAGCCTTAATTTATAAATCAAAGAGCATTCTGGGACTAACATCATTATCAAGTGAGATGAAAAGTGAGATACTGTTTCAAACAGAACAAAGGCAGTGTGGTGTAGTGGAAATAGCACTGGAGGGGAAGGCAAGAGATCAAGGTTCAAGTTCCAGGTATCAATACCTTTCTATGTGACTGGACAAGTCATTTCCCTTCTTGGGGCCTCAATTTCCTCATCTACAAAATGAAGTGATTGCACTCAATGACCTTTAGAGGCCTGTCCAGCTCTGACAGTTTATGACTGAATCATCAAAGACATAGATTTAAATTCAGTCAAATGGAAGGGCTCGTCCCTTCTTGGTAATTAATTCTAAAACCACCCTTACAAGTTTTTGGCAAAAAATTTTTAAAAGCAAAAGCCCAACGTTTAGATAGGGCATATTAAAATGAAGCAGTTGAGTGCTTGCTTCGGCAGCACATATACTAAAATTGGAACGATAAAGAAAGACAATTAGCGTGGCCCCTGTGCAATGATGGATGACACGCAAATTCATAAAGCGTTCCATATTTTTAAAAACAAATGAATAACATGAAGCATTTTAAGGCTTCTACTGTTGTGAAGCATCAGCTGATAATTTTTCTTAGAGCTGTGTGGAGCACAAGTGAACCAAACGATCATGGTGTCTTCAGGGTTATCCTGACAAAACCATTTAAAAATGTGAAAGGAGAAAACCATTAGAAATTTCATTAGGATGAGCTGCTTGCCCATTCTTTTGAACAAGTGAAAATGTTCAGGGTGACTTTAATATCACCTGCCATTTCTGAGCACCAGGTAACCTGTGTTAGGAGGGGGAAAAAATTCCACATCAAAACCCCCCGAAATCTGTGCCTTCTTTTCCAAATCTGACATCACACTGTGTCTGTGTTCTGGAAAATCAAGCCTTTGATCATTCACTAATGTAAGCCTCAGGTTAACCAGACTCCTAAGCACACTTTACTTTAGAGATCCTGAACCTGCAATTCATTGATAGAGGGAACTCCCAGATGACAAAACCTCCAAAAGCAGGACACTACCACCTTTGCATATGAGTTTTAGAGAATTTCCTACAGCTGTCAGAGGTTAAGTGACTTAGCTAGGGTCACAAAATCAGCATGTGTCAGAAGTAGGACCCAATCCCAAGGCTTCCTGGCTCTGAGAACAGTTCTTCATTCATTTTGCCATTCTGCCTCTACATGCCAAGATAACACTAAATTGCACACAAATTCCGAGCACAAGTAGCCATCGTTTTACAAGAAGAGAAAAGGAATTGATTTTGGACAACTGTCCAGTGTCTTTAAGGCACTAAACAAGGATAAAAATTCATAAATGATTCTGTACAGGCAGTCTGTAGATACTTGAAAGATATCACCCTGCTTCTGACCACAATCTCTTGCTTGAGGTATTGAAGCAAGAACCTTGTTTGAGGTTTCCTTTGAGATCGAGATTATAGCTGTCTATGGATGACAGAAAAAGAAATTAACATTCAGGGGGTTGGTTACCTTTTCTTCTGTCTTTAGTGCTGGCTTGGGGGGCTGGGCTTGGGGGACTTTGAAACCTAGGATCTCTAACATATTTTCAGCTGCATTGCGCTTTGCTACCTTCTTATTCGTGCCCATTCCTTCAGCAGTATGGCCACCGACTTTGACCTGCACAAAGTCAAGCAACACATCAGTAGTTAGGTGTTTGGTACAAAAATCCAAACCATGGTTGTTCTATTTTAAGGAATGAATAAAATAATCTGAGAAAGGTGAACTGGTTTAAGTTTTATCCAAGTTGATCCCCATTTGTAAAGTCACAAACTCTAGAGCACATCAAATACAGAGAGAATGAAATTATTAGTATAAATAAACTTTAACAGTCTTTCTGGGTCTAACATCTACACTATTCTTTGCTAAATTCCCTTCTAATTCTGATCTTTTAAGAATAATATACTTCATCTCGTGATCTATTAGCTCTTCCTCTAAGTGATTCTGGGTATTGAAAAATGAGTCTACCAAATGCGTAGGCAAAAAAACTAGCTTAGAATAGCCTGAATGACTTGCTACTGTAGCCCTGTAAGAAAGAACACAACAATCTCACCTAATCTGAAGTCATGTATGGATAAAAGGCTCAAGATGGTTTGGGGGCAAAACCTACTGACTAAATTATAAAGAGTATTTAGAATTGTTGACTAAACAAGTCATATCACTTACAGAATTTCAAGAGGGATCATAATATTACGGTAGGACATTTTAAAAGTGGGTAAACATTTCAAAGAATGCTTTCTCCCAAACAGTGTCTGGTCTCCAAATGTAAGGTAACATTAGGCTGCCCACATGACAGAATTTCACTAAGCCCAGCAAAACCTTTCTATATACTATCAATTTCAGGAGCAAGAACAGACTTGCAGGGAAGCAATATACCCTTAAGCAACAAATTCTAGGCAAAGACTGGGGAAATTTTAAGTCATCCTTCTGAAAGGCCACATGGCAATGGTAGCAAACCTGTGGAGGTCAGATACAAATTTGTCACCTAGCTGTTAAATACTTTATGACAGATGGAAGAAAGGTGCCAGGAAAAACAATAAACGAATCTACAACTTCATTAACATTTTCAATCTATTAAAAATGGTAGCATTAGCATGGCCAAACGCAACCCTCCACTTCACCTACCTGCATCACAAACTCCCTGCGCCGAGGAAGACCTCGCTCAGTGAGAAGCATATATTCAGGCTCCTTATCTTTTTTGGCCTGCTGGATCTGGGCAAGTCGGCTAATAGGATTCATTCCTTGACCATATTCTGGGCTTGTCTGTAGCTGAAGAAGAAATAATGTTGGTGAAATTGGCTATCACATTATTGATGCAAATAACCTCAGACTCGAAGTGAATACTGATTTCAATTTAATAAATTGGTTTAAAATTATAATTAAAAAAAAACAATATTTGTGAATCTGTATGATGGCTATGGAAACATGAAATAAAAATCTGCTCCTCACAAATTAATACTATCTTAAAACAAATCACGAATCATTACATGAAAGCTAAACAAAAGAATTTACTGAATACAGAATCACTCCCTTTCACCAAAAGTCAGTGTGTTTTCATAGGAGGAACATTTAAAAAAGACAAGAGCCAGAGTATTGGTTCTAAGGCAGAAGGTATGGGTTTAAAAAAAATAGCTCTCAAAATTTTAAATACAAAATGGACATTTTACACAGATGAATTTCTATGTTATTGGCAGGTAATTAAAAGCTGTAATCTGCTCAATTGACATAATTACATTTGTAGTTTAAGAAAAGCGCTTTGGAATATATATGGAGGATTAGTAGAAGAGGTGAGAGACTCAGGGTAAAAAGTCAAATTAGAAGTTGCAATAGTCCAGGACAGAGGGCCTGAACTAGGGTGGTGGCTTCTGTGAGTGGAGAAAAAGGAATGGGGACAAGAAATGTTATGGAGGCAGAACTGATAAGCCCTGAAAACTGACTGAATGAGAGAGAAGAAAAAGCTGAAGATAATTCAAGGATTTTGAGCAGGGGAGACTTGAAGGATGATGACATCATCGACAGAAACACAGACCATAGTAAGAGGGGGTAGATGTTTGCTTATTTCTTTGGGGGAGAGGAGAAATTAATGAGTTAGATATGTTGAATTTAAGATGTTGTATGGATAGCCAAATGGAGATGTTAAGTAAATGGAGACAATAGCTAAAACACATTTATATAGTGCTTTAAAGTCTGAAAAGTGTTTTATATATATTATTTCAATTTGAACCTCAAACTAACCATGTAATGTAGATGCTGTTATTATGACCACTTTACAGATAAGACCCTCCTTGCCTGGTATGGACCTGGAGTTCAGAGGAAAGATTAAGAATGAGAAATTTATAGGCAATTTCTTTTAGGAGTTAGAAATATATAAAAGTTAGGGGTGATTTCTGCAGAGATGGTTATTGAACTCATGATAACAAATGAAACTACCAAAGAAAAGAATAGAGACAAGAAGACTTAGGGAGCACCTTTGGGAGCTCTCGTGATTAGGGTGTAAGAGAAAGATAATAATGAATTCCTGGAAGAGACTGAAAAAGAACAGTCACATAAATTAGAATAAAACCAGTGAAACAATGACATGGAAGCCACTGGAGAGAGAGAATTCAGGTGGAAGAGATATCAAAAAAATTGAATATTACAGTCTTAAAGGTTAAAGAGGATAAAGCATGAGAAAAGGTCATTAGATTCTGTAATTTAGTCATTGGTTATAAGAAACAAGAAAAAAATTATAAGCTATTCCTATATAATTATAATGACCAAGCTTGGACTTGAAGGAGAGTTAAGAGAATATGTACCACTACCTTCTTTGCAGAGGTGGGGAGCAATGGTGAGTGTTGCTGAACTTAAAAAAAAAAAAAATCATCTTTCTTATTCTGTATTGGGAAAAGGGAGCAATGAACTAGGAAAGGAAAATTATAAAAACAAAAGATAACATCACTAAAAAATTTTTCATATCATTGAAGTGGATAGTGTAGACTATGCTTTCTAGAAGCAAACCCAGGTGGTATTTATTTAGTGGAATGAGTTTTTTTGTAAGATGGGAGGAGAGATGGAAAAAGACACTAAAGACATTCTCAAAGTATACAATGAGGCAGTTCTTACTTAAGATTCGCTTGGTTCCAAAGGACAGAACAAATCAGTAGAAGACATAAGAAAAAAGTTTTCAACTCATTGTTGGTTGTCCTCTCTTATCTATCCTTTACACATGTTCCAAAGTGATTATCCTGAAGCACACAAATGGCTACATCATTTCCAAATTCAATAAACTCCAATAGCTTTGTTACTTTTAGGACAAAATACAAACCACTGTCATTTAAAACCTTTCCTAACATACCTTTTCAGACTTAGTATGCAGGATGTTCCAAAAGTCTTAGGACAGTTTTAAATCATTAAAACTGACATCCTGTATCTTACTTTCTCACATTCTATAGTGCCCAAAACTGGTCTTGCTGATGGACCACATGCAAATTCTTCATCTTATGGCACTGTGTCTTTACAATGATTATTACCCATTCTTGGAGAATCCTCATCTCTGTTCTAAGACTTTTTAATTTCCTCCAAACCTGAGTCAAGCACTAACTTCTACATGATGCCTTTACTGGTCTTTCCCAATTCTGGTATCTATGAACAAAAACTTTTTATTTATTTTACAAAGTACATGCACACACACACAAATATGTATATGTATATGCCGAAGTATGTATGTTTCCTTGACAGGATGTAAGCGTTTAGAATTATTTTGTTTTGTTTTTTAATTCCATTGTCTGGCACACAGTAGTAGCTTAGCAAATATCTGTTGAATGCCCCAAATCACAGGATCATAAGTTTAGAACTGGAAAGGGCCTTGGCAATTCTCACATCTACTACTGCTTCATTTTATAAGTCACAAAACTGAGGCCCAGGGAGGCTGGGTAAATCATTCTTCTGAATTTTTTTTTTTTGGATCCTGTAGATGTTAGAGGGGACTCAGAATTATGACAGGGATTAATCTCAAAGGTTTTCTCCAATTTTAAAATTCAGCAAACCAACCAGTCTTGTTGTTGAAGGAACAGCTAAACAAGTTTGTGGTAAATGAATAAAATGGAATGTGTATTGTAAAAAATATTGAATATGATAACTACAGAGAAACATATGAGGATTTATATGAACTGAGAGAAGAGTAATACAAATGAATAGAGTGGTTAAAGTAAAGTCACATGACCCAGGACTGAATTCTAGCATCATATGTGTGACCTTAGACCACTCACTGTTTCTTCATCTATAAAATTAGAGGTTTGGAATAGATTTTTATGCTCTCTTTTAGGTCCACATTTATGATCTTATAATGCAAAATAAAGTAGAACTAGGTAAGATATGTACATGTAAAAAACTACAACAATATAAAAAAGAACAATAACAAAACTATCAGGAGATTATGGCTATGGCATACCGCACATAATGTCAGCTGTTTTTTTTCCCCTGAGTGCTGGCTAATTTGCTGAATGAAGTTTTTTCCCCTTCCTTTTTAAAATTTTTTGCTCTTTGGGAAATCTTTCTTTTCTTTTTATTTTTTTTAAAACCCTTACCTTCCATCTTAATCAATACTGTGTGTTGGTTCTAAGGCAGAAGAGTGGTAAGATCTAGGCAATGGAGGCTAAGTGACTCGCCCAGGGTCACACAGCTAGGAAGTGTCTGAGGTCAGATTGGAACCCAGGACCTCCCATTTTTAGGCCTGGCACTGAGTCTACTGAGCCAACTAGCTGTCCCCTATGGAACAGCTTTCTGAGATGGAGAAGGCATAAGGATATAACTGAAAATATAGGTTAAACAAAACCAAAAGAAATCAATAAAAATTCCTTTAGAAAAAAATCAATAGGTACAATATGGTCAAAGACAGAAGGAAAGTTCCCACATATTGCAAAATAATCACAACATTTTTGTAATAGCAAAGAATTTAAACAAAGTAGGTACCCACTGATTAGGGAATGCCTAAAAAAAGTGTACTACATGAATATAATGGAAAATTATTGTATTTTCCATGTGAATAATTTGGAAAGGCATGAGAAGATTTATATGAATTGATGAAGACTGCAATAAGCATAATTAAGAAAAAAATCCACAATGATTACAATGTAAATGGAATGAAAAGATTCCAACTGAAGGCTGTAATAAGTAAGCCAGAACAGGTGAGAAAATTCATCTTCCTCCTTTTATCAAAGAAGTAGGAGATGTATAGGTATGAAGTACTACATATACTACAATAGGCAAAATTAATGTATTCGTTAGTTTCATTTGATTGCTTTTTATTCCTCTTTCTTTTTATCTTTTGTTTCAAAGGATATTTTACTACCTAGCAGAGTCAAAAGGGATACAGAAATGAATGTGATGTGAAGATATAAAAAAATGACATTTAAAAAAACATAAGTTATGGGGTTATTTTAAAATGTTCTTCCCTGGAAAACATTTCAAAAATGTTGTGGTATGTGAAGTAATGTAGAGTGAAGTGAGCTGAATTAGAAGAAAAATTTTAAATCTAACATCAATATTATAAAAATGAACAATTCTGAAGAATTTAATAAACTGATAAAAGAATGAAACGAACAGATTCAAGAGTACAATTTGTACATGGACAACAAACACTACTATAAAAACAAGCAACTTTGAAAGCTTTAAGAACCATCATCAATACAATTTCATTCATGAGGCCAAAGTACTGATGATGAAATATGGCCTCCACGACAGAGAGGAGAGGTGGCAGATTTAGGACACAGAATGACAGATATATTTTTATATAAAGCTATTAGGGGAAGATTTTTTTGTTTGACTATGGATATTCATTGAAAGAAATTTGTTGTTGTTTTCTAATGGGGTGAGAGATGGAGGAGGAGATAATAGATTTGTTTGTTTGTTTGTTTTTTTAATAGAGTAGGGGTGCTACAAATGTTAAATGTTACATGCACTTTTAGATGAGGTCGCTATTATTAGTTTTACTTAACAGTTTAATTTCATCACAAGAAAATTCTCACAGGAAGTCTGTGGGAGTAAAATGTAAATGTATATAACATAAAAAAAGAAAGGCATTAATAAAACCACAAGTGACCAGGAAAAAAAAAAGTGTTCTGACCTTAACTATTGATTTTGTTTTCTTTTTAATTCGTGGCTTCATTTTCTCAACTGTTGGAAGTGGAGGTAATTTCTTTAGTTCCTCAAGAACAGCTATAGCAGCATTTTTCTTTGAAATCTTCTTGCTTTTTCCTTCACCTTCACCCATGAATTCGCCAACTGACACCTTTGTCACAAAACTCTTCATGTGAGGTGGGCCACTCTCCCTGGTGACCTGTTTCAGAGGGAAAAACTGAGTGAAAGCGTGATAAACACTTATTAAAAATGGTAGGGGACACTGGTTATAGCAAAGTTCATTAACATGAGATATAGAATGGGTGTTAAAGGACAGAATTTCTAAGTAAGATCTGACATCTCAAGGAAATGTACATAAAGAGACATTTTTCTCAACATCTTTTTCAAAGCTATTTTGTTGTTTTCTCCTTTTTAGTGATGCTTTATAGTTGCAGTTCTAAAAGCTCTCAAAAGAATTTAGCAGGATGTCATGCTACAATGGTGGAGATTTTCCTCATTTTGCAGTCAAAACAACTAAAACCTATTGAAGTAGTGACACAACTTGCCCAAAGTCAGAGTGGAGTGGCACTGTAGTATGACAAAAAGAACACTGAATTTGGAGTAAGAAGTCTTGGATTCAAATCACTCCCTTAACATCTCGAGACCACAGAATCTTTCATCTATATAATGACCTCAAAGATCTCTTCTCTGAGAACCCATATGTTTCTATGAACTTGAATACGGTACAAAAATAAGATTCTTTGTAATTCCAAAGTCACCCAGCACAACAAGGATTAGAATTCAAGCATTAGACCTCCCACTCTACCACAGTTCATAATACAAATATCCCTGGTCTCAGAGGGAATGTATCAATTGACCCAAAACCCAATGAGAGACAAACAAATAATATCTCTTTTCTCAAACTAGGGTTTTGCTAGCCAGGATACAGAGATTGAGGGCCCTAATGACAAAAGCAGCTATGGCTAGAGAGGACACTAGACATTTTATTCCTTCCCAGTATAGCTATGCTTTGCAAATATGGTACATATTTAAATACAATAAACTTTAGCAATTAATAAATCTGCATGTATCAAAAACTGTATTTGAATAGTACGGTACCTAGCTTAAGGAAGTAATTAATCATTAACTGAACTTCTGACATTTCGACATACATGTCTAATTCATCCTATCCATTTCTAGGTATCTAAGTATTCCACATAAATTCTATCTCAAACTTATCACATTAACCCAAATGACAAAAACTCAGTGGCATAAGAATACAAACAGTGCCTTCAGTATCAGAAAGCTTGGGTTTGTGTTCCAGCTATCACAGAGTAGTTATATGAACTTGAGAAAACTCATTCTCCTCTCAGAATTCAAGCATTAGACTCTATAAAAATGAAGGCATGATGGGTTCATCTCCAAGGTCCCTCCTAGCTTCACAGTTCTGCTACTGTAAATTCATGGTTCCATCTGCACATCTCAGGAATATTTCCCAGTGATGCTTTATATGTAGTCAACTTTTGCTCAAACATCAGATGCAATCTCATCATTTTGAATTTTTACTTTCTAAAAATCTCTACTGCAGACTGGTATGATCACATGAAACCTTACTAATGTCTACCAGTGGTCCTACCACCCAATATGGCCACATTTCTACCTACATTTGAAAATATATTATGAACATTTAAACTATGTGAGTTTTCTTGAAACCCCAGATGTGTAGCTCTCTCAAATCTTTAGTACCAAAATATTTTATTTAACCCATATTTGCATCAAAATTAATTTGGTCAGGAAAATAAACTGAAATTATTTATTTTTTATTAACAAGAGCCACCAGGAAAATGTTAAAGAATGTAACAGAAATGTGAGTTTCTAAATAATTATACCGAAACACTCAAAACAGTATAGGACACATAGTTTTAAAAAATATTCATTTAAAAATGCATTAAACAACAAAGGGAGCGCCTATAATTTCACAAATGCAAATAAAATAAGATTAGGGTTACAATTAAGAGTTAGAATTAGGGTTAGAAGTAGGGCTGGGATTACATTTACAGATAAAATACGAAATAATGTTATGCCTGTAAAAATGCTAAGTTTTAATTGTTAAGTCCTAAGTATTTTACAATAGAGTAAATTATACCTATCCTGTTTAAGGGGGAAAAATATATTTAGAAATTATATCTTTTCTTATCATTGAAATAATAATCATTTATCTAGAACAGTATTTTTTTCCCTACAGTATTTGACCAGTTGTTACTTTTCCTTTAAAAGGTTACATTATTTTTCAGTCTTAAAAGTGAAAATGGGAGAAAATACACAGGAATTTGGCTACAATTTCTGAAAAATGAACTTGTGAAACCGCTTTTGAGACTACTGGACAAATTGAGAGAAAGAGGAGAAAATGTGTTTTGAACATGAGATATGCAAATCAAAATCAAATAAGAATTTGCAAATAATTAAAATACCCATAGAAAATAAAAACTCTTTTCTTTTTACCTTTCTAACTAATCAGATATGCTATCTTTGGAGATAATTCAGGTACAATATTGAATATGTTTGCTCTCCACTTTTGATTTTGTTACATTGAAATTTGCTTTTAGCATATGTAATCGGAAAGGTGGGATATAGTTAATGGTTTTTTTTTTTAAACCATGCCATAAAGCCTAGGCAATAGGGGGTAAGTAACTTGCATACGGTCATACAGCTAGGCAGTGTCTGAATCCAGATTTGAACCCAGGACTTGTCTCTAGGTCTGGCCCTCTATCCACTGAGTCACCTAGCTATCCCATATATAATTCTTTAAAGTAGCATAAAAATATGCTTTTTAAAAAGATGATTTCTCAAAAGAATCATGGTAAACACCTTAAGTCATCCTAAGAGAGCCTTGAGAAATTAAAACTCAAATGTTAAATCAAGGGTTTCAAATTATAGAAAATTGTATAGTTTATCTTCATATTCCCCAAAATTAATACTTTGAATATTTCTTAGTATAAACTTCTTTCTTGCTTATAAATAAGCTTACCTCAAAATTCACAGGCAAGTTCCGTTTAAGTGCAATCTCAAACACTTGGCTTATTTCAGATTTATTAAGATTTTCATCATCTGGTTCTCTTCCATTCACCTAGAAGATTAGTCATTTAAAAACACATATTAAATCTGTCAAGTAACTTGTTGAATCTGCAAAACTTAAAGCCTTCAAACCTTTGCCTTATGGATATCACTGGCCAAAATAAAGGATATACAGTATACTATTGTATTTATAAAGTAAGTCATAGCCTATTAAGCTCAAGTTGTATTGTGGCTCAAAAACCCACCATTTGCAACCTACCTATCCCACCCCACTGAAGTAAAAGTGTAAGTAAATCTCTTTGGATGTTCTGGAGACCAAATTCCATTGCAGACATGTGCCACTCATATATAGAGCAATGGCTTAGACCAGTGATGGACAAACTACAGCCCGTGGGCCAGATGCGGCCCCCTGAAATGTTCTACCCAGCTGCAGACATTATTCCTAATCTGACGAATACAATGAGTAGGATACAATACAATGAAACTTCAAAAGAGTTGCCTTAGAAACAGACTGACAGATGAGCATTTCCTTTCCTCTGGCCCCCTCTTTAAAAAGTTTGTCCATCACTGGCTTAGACCATTAAGTCTTCAAAAGGCTAAAGACTAAATTTTGGAAAAATTATAAAGGCTAAAGACTAATTTTGGAAAAATTATAATCTTCTAAAAGATTGACTGGACAACACGTATTTAAATGTAAGCCCCTCCAACTCATGGAATGTTAAGGTTCTAGAGGAGGGTTTTTTAGATTTGAAATAATCTTATACACTGATTTGAAAGGAGAATATGAAGATAAGTGGCCAGAGTAGAGGTTGCAATGTGATGGTGACAAGAACTTTTTAAAATAATGCTCTAGGGGGCAGCTGGGTAGCTCAGTGGAGTGAGAGCCAGGCCTAGAGACAGGAGGTCATAGGTTCAAATCTGGCCTCAGACACTTCCCAGCTGTGTGACCCTGAGCAAGTCACTTGACCCCCATTGCCTACCCTTACCACTCTTCTACCTTGGAGCCAATACACAGTATTGACTACAAGACGTAAAGGTAAGGTCTTTAACCAAAAAATAAATAAATAAATAAATGAAATGAAATAATGCTCTACTAGTTAACTTTGGGATGAATGCAGATATTAATTTTAAAAATTTTCTCCATATTCCACAAGGCTAATCAAAAGCAATGAAATTTCAGAGTTTCATGATAACATAAGAAGATTTAGTTAGATTGGAAAATAGATGGAGAGAACAAGGGCTTTAGAAAACTTGACCGTCACAGTACCAATGTTTGGCTTCCTTACTCAGTGAAGTAAAGTCACTTAGTAAAGGATCTGGAAAATGTTTGGGACTTTTGGGGACCAGAAACTTGGCCATAAAATGGTTGTTTGGTTTTTTTAATCTTAATTTACAAGTCTAATAGCCTTTTATCTGTCTTCATCCTTCTTGACTTCTCTAAACTGACACTGTTCAATATCGTCTCCAGGCTACATATAGTTTTTAGGGAGTATTTTTTTTTTTAAATTTTAAACCCTTAACTTCTGTGTATTGACTTATAGGTGGAAGATTGGCAAGGGTAGGCAATGGGGGTCAAGTGACTTGCCTAGGGTCACACAGCCGGGAAGTGTCTGAGGCCGGATTTGAACCTAGTACCTCCTGTCTCTAGGCCTGGCTCTCAATCCACTGAGCTACCCAGCTGCCCCCTACATATAGTTTTAATGGCAGGAGAATCTAAAATATTTTATATATCCATTTTCCTTCTCTTGAAATGTTTTTGAATGGAGGGCAGGGCTGGACTAGAACCCAAGATCATAAGATCTTTCAATGTGGATAATATGACAGGATCACAAGAAGAGTGCACAAACTGTTCCATGGTGTATGTATGCTATACTTTTCATTGTGTCTACCAGGTAGACAGGCCCAAAGAAGTTAAACATATTGTCAATAACAAAAAAGCAGAGCTAGGGTTAGAACCCAGCTATGTAAGGTATATCTTACCCTAAAAAAATAAATAAATAAAATAAAATTCTAGGGCTACAGCTAAATGAAAGAAATTTAATTTTTTTTAACAAGAAATTTAATTTTAAGTGAAAATTTTCACATTAATAAAACTGAGACCATAATTATGCTGCCAACTGAGAGAATATTCTGTCTGGACCCCTCTCTTTGTACCTAGCATTCTCATTCACATTCTGACTTCACTGTACTGCTGGCCTAGTCAAAATTACATTGAATGGCATTTCTAATAGTTTATTAACACATACTTTTATTTTTGTCGTTAATAGTTTATTAACTTAAACACATACTTTTATTTTTGTCGTTAGTGTAAACTCTTGGGAGAAAGAAAACGTGTCTGTACAGGATGAAATTTTTTTTAAATCAGAAAAAGATGAACTAAGAGTAAAGTCAAAGCTTCCTACAGCACTTATAAGGGAGGAAAGTATTACTAGCTATTTGGGTAAGCCAGTTAGTTTCTTGGGGCCTCAATTTGCTCATCTGTACAAGAGGAGGTTGAACTAGATGACTTCTGAGTCCCATTCTAGCTATATAGGCATGCTCCTATAATATATCAAATGACTCAAGACAGATGAAGAAGTCCTACTGAATCCCCAATTTTATCCTTAAAATACAACAAATTGATTCCATTTGACTTAATCCTATTATCTATCTACTCATTGCAAGATTCAGTGCTGGGTTATAGGAATTTTAAAATACATATAGAATGGAAAACTCTGAACTTAAAGAGTTCAAAATCCAAGGGGTAGAAGTCAAGTTAACTAGCATTTAAGTGCCCAGGCACTTTGCTTAGTACTGAGATATATACAAAAACAACCATGATAAAGGAATGAATATGAAAGGCAATAAAAGAAAGGTTGATAGTGAAATAAGAAATTATAAGGCAAAAGACTGCTTTTTTTAAAATCTGGGGTGAGAGGGTGGGAAGAGGTCAGGGAAAGCTTCATGAAGGAGGCAGAATTCCCAGCTTTTAAAGGAGATGGCAGTGATGGTGCATTCTAGGAATGGAACTTAAGAGTGAACAAAGAGGATTAAAGAAGAAAGGACAAAAATGGAGGGCAGAGAATAATCCAGTACAGCTGTAATATGGACTAAATGATACAAATTAGCACAAGAAACGGCTAACAAGGCATAATGGAACCAGATTATATATGGTTTTGAAGGACAGGATCAGTCTTTAACACTCATTCAGTGAAACATTTGTCTCACCATAATTCATCTATAACTAAATCCTATTTTAGACTGTCCTGCTTCAGCAAGAAGATCATATATCAGAGATTTGAAAGACTTCCCTATCTAGCAGTGTGACCCTTGTGTAAACCTCTCCTCTTCTACACTCTTCAGGTAAGTAAGAGTGCTGACTAGCTGAGTATAACATATTAAAACAATCTCAGGACAACTGCCCTCTGAGAATACGATGGCAATTATCATTTTGACACTATACTCCTGTCTTGGGCATTGTGCTATACAGCTGATGAAGCTGTAATGTGGTCCAACTATCCTAGATTTCAATTTGGAATTATGTAAGGAAAGTGACTAAACTGTCTTTCTGCTTGGCCTCACCAGCAATTCTCCTACTAAATATATACCTCAAGGAAATGAAAGACAGAAATAAGATCTAACATATAGCAAAATATTCATAGCAGTCTTCATAGTCGTAATAATGTCTTTCAATCAGAGAATGGCTGAAAAATGAATAAAATGCAAAATTTTTGTGCAGTAAGAAATGGCAGATATGAGAAATGTGGGAAGTGGTTCACATGAAGTGATACAAAAGCAAAGTAAGCAGAAGCAAAAGGATATCAAATATTATGGTGAAGGGAAAGATCACTAAAAGATGAACTATGAATAATGGGAAAAACCAATGAAGATCTCAAAGAAAAAATAATGAAATATTCCTCCTGCTCCCAGGCAGAGAGGAGGGCAAAATACTAAGACCCAATATTGGATAGAGTGTCAGACACAATATACATGATGAATGTTTTGTCTTAATTGTCCTTTTGTCACAAGGAAGAGTTCAGTCTGGATGGGAAAGGGCTATAATATGAAGACAAAAGGCATTGATGAAATGCATTTTATTTTATTTTTTAAGCCTTTACCTTCTATCTTAGAATTGATACTAAGTATTGGTTCCAAGGCAGAAGAGTGATAAGGACTAGGCAATTGGGATTAAGTGATTTGTCTAGGGTCACACAGCTAGGAAGTGTCTGAGCCCAAATTTGAACTCAGGTTTTCCTGACTCCGGGGCTGGCATTCTATCCACTGACTCACCTAGCTGTCCCCAATGCGATGTATTAAAAAAAAAACCAACAAACAATCCTGATGGAACCAAAGCCTAGGATACCATGAGAAATATGGGAACAACAAGAAAAGTAATGGGCTGGAAGATGTAAGAAGCAACATGGTGAAATGGTAAGTGTGCTGGACCACCTATTATTCTATTACATGCTAAAGTCAGGAAAGTCTATGTTTAATCCTATGTCTTTAATTACTTGTATGACCCTAGGCAAATTCTTTAATTTCTGAACGGCAATTTCTACAACTCCAAAATAATGGTGTTGGATTCCTGAAGTCTTAAGGGGATTTAGCAGAGTAAAGGAGAAAAAATGCTAGATTTAAGAGAAAAGAAAAAAATGGGCTTAGATGCCAGCTCTGCTTCTTAATACCTGTACATTCTTGCACTTAATCTGTTAGTTTGTTTCTTCATCTATAAAATCAGAGGGCTGGACTAAATGACTCTCGGACTCCTTTAAGTTCTATATCTATGATCCTATGTTCAATGATCACATGAGAGGTTCTGATTCATGGATGAAGTTTTCTATTGTATGCTTTTATTTCTGATCATATTATCTTTGTACATCAAAAATCTCTCTTAGGCAAGCATACCAATTCAGCAGTAGGTTTTTTGAATAAAAGAGAAAAGCCAAGCCTGTGACCACTGGCATTTATTACAATTCTATTGACAATATATGACAACAATAGGAAGTGACTACTCTTGACCTTGGACAACAACCAACCACCTAAATTTCTTAAGATTTTGCTCTATTTTCTGTGAGTGTTTCTCTAGAGCTGTTAAAGAGCTACCTCCTTCCTCCATACACATGGATGTAGATATAGCACATTTACATTTAAAGTGATCCCTTGATGCAGATTAAGTTGTAAAGAGAAGAAAGAAGTAATTAACTTCCATAATTACTCAGAGGTAATAAGAGACAGTGGATCAAGAGCTGGCCTCTGAGTCGGGGAGACATGGATTCAAGTCCTGCCTCTGACACAAGCAGGTTCTTGTGCCCTGGGTATGTCACTTTATTTCTCAGTGTCCTCTCTCTAGAACCTGTTAATTTGCACAGCAGTAGCTGATCTGTACTGGTTAAAGGATTTCCATCAATGAGTACTCCTTGCACCAACACAAATAAAAATACAGGTTAGGACCAAAAAAAAAAAAATAAAAAAATTTCTGTTTCTTTCAATGAATGGATTAGTGACTAAATAAAATTCAATATTCAGTAATGTAAACTGGAGGTTTTTATTACAAATTATATGAAACCACACAAAGAAATTACAAATCATATGTAGGATTCCTGCAAGTCACTAATAAAAATGAAAAATAAAACAACTCTCAGATTTTGCCACATACTCAGAAAATTGGCATGGAAGCAATAGTTGTAAACAGTTGATGTTGGAACTTTGGAAGTCAGCAAATTAATATAGTGTAGAGGTGCTGATATGGTCCATTCCCATTGTGGAAAGCAATTTGGAATTATGTCAAACCAAAAAGAAAGTGATTAAAAATGTCAATTCAGTTTGACTCAGAGATACCACAGATAGATAGATATAACAAAGAGAGTAAAGTCATAAAGAAAAGTCTCATATATACCAAAATATCCATAAAGACTACTTTTTGTGGTTATAAAGAACTGGCAAAATAGTGGGTATCGATAACTGAGGAATGGCTAAGTAGAATGTGGTTATATGAATATAATGGAATATTACTGTGCCATGAGATATGGCAAATTCAGAGAAGCATGAGAAGTTTTATATGAACTTAAACAAAGTGAAGTAATCATAACCAGGAAAACCACAGACTCTACAACATAATAAACACAAAGAACAAGTAAGGAGAAAAAATGTTATAATGACCAAAGGTTGAGAAAAACATGTATTTTACCCCTTCATTTGGAGAGATGGAGGGACAACAGTGAAGAAATGTTACATTTGCAATTGTCATTTGGCTTTGCTGAACTGGTAAAAAAAAATCTTACTGATACATTTTATTTTTATGCTTCATGTTCAAATACATTCCTTCCCACTTCCCCCTTGGTCAGTAAAACCAACCAGCATATCAACTAAGACTAACAGTATATATAGTAAACAGTTTGGCAGAAACTAGGTATAGACCAGTGATTCCCAAAGTGGGCACCACTGCCCCCTGGTGGGTGCTGCAGTGATCCAGGGAGGCGGTGATGGCCACAGGTGCATTTATCTTTCCTATTAATTGCTATTAAAATTAAAAAAAATTAATTTCAAGGGGCGCTAAGTAATATTTTTTCTGGAAAGGGGGCAGTAGGCCAAAAAAGTTTGGGAACCACTGGTATAGACCAATATCTCACACTGTGAAATAAAGTGAAAATACATGATTTAGATATAAAGGGTGATATCATAAGCAAATTAGGGAAACATGGAATATTTAAGAATATGGGAAGAATTTAAAACCAAACCAGAGTTGGAGCACTATGGGATGTAAAATGGATAATTTTGATTATATCATATTTAAAAATTTTTAACTAAACAAAACCATAGCATCCAAGATTAGAAGGAAAGCAGACAACTGGGGAAAAAAATTTTACAAGAAGTTTCTCTGATAAAGTCCTCATTTCTCAAATATATACAGAACTGAGCCAAATTTATAAGAACACAAGTCATACCCCAATTGATAAATAGTCAAAGCATATGAAGAGGCAATTATCAGATGAGGAAATCAAAGCTATCTATAGTTATATGAAAAAAATGTTCTAAATCATTCTTGATTAGAGAAATGCAAAGTCAGACAACAGTGAAGTACTACCTCACCTATCAGATTAGCTAATATGACAGAAAGGAAAATGACAAATGTTGGAGGGGATGTGGGGAAACTGGAACACTAATGCACTGTAGGAGTTGTGAACTTATCCAACCATTTTGAAGAGCAATTTTGAACTATACCCAAAGGCTATGAAACTGTTGTGCAGGTGGAAAATTTGCCACACCTGAGCTACATTCCCAGTATCTTGTTAAATTACATTCTCATGTACAGGGGCTTGGGAGATAAAATTGGCTGAGACCACAATGCAAGGCTCTTTTTTGGGAGTTTGTACTTTGCTTTGGTAAAGTGCTGCAGGTGTGAGTTTTTGGCTCTCTTTCCTTTACTCACTTTACTGAAAGAATCCTTTTGCTTTTCTTTTCCTGCTCTTTTTGTTTATTATTAAATCATAGATATTTTTTAAAACACTAGGAGTATTTATTCATTTTTACTCCTACACTGTGCATACACTTTGACCCAGTAATACCACTACTAGGTCTATATCCCAAAGAGATTTTTAAACGAATGGGGAAAGGATCTATTTGTACAAAAAATATTTAAAGCAGATTTTTTTGTGGTGGCAAAGAATTAGAAATTGAGGGAATGCCTATCAATTGAGGAATGGCCGAACAAGTTGTGATATGATTGTGATAGAATATTAGTATAATGATCACCTGTAAAATACTTAGCAATTTTCAGCAATACACTGATCTAAAACAATTCCAAAGGACTTATAATGAAATATGCTATCCACTTCCAGAGAAAAAAACTGATGGAATTGAATGCAGATTGACACTTATCTTTTTAACTTTATTATTCTTTTTTGTTCTGTATTTTCTTTTGCAACATGGGTAATATGAAAGTTTTTCATGATGACATCAATTTTATATTTAAAAATATATATTTAGGTTCCGGGTTAAGATGGCGGCAGAGTAAGAAGCAGCTCTTAACCTCTCCTGACCGAAACACACAAAACTCCTCAAGGGAACATAAAAACAAGTCCAGACAAAGGAAGGAACCCTACAACAGGGCACAGCGTGGAAGGTATGTGGAATTGGGGCATTTCTATGCTATAAAGGGGTGAAACAGCTCTCACTAAATCGCGGGCTGAGCAACCACCCCACCCCCACCCCCTCCACACACAACACCTATAGCGCCGAAGCCAGCTAAAAAGAAATAGAGCAAGTTTGGGGCACCCATCAATTCACTGGCAGCTCCGGGGCCTGTTCCTGAGAGCAGCAAGATTTAGGACCCCAAAAAGCTAACGAACGCACACAAAATTTGAGCGCAGGAGCAGGGCGCCGAGAGCAGACGCAGGGCGCAGAGCACGGGCTCAGAGTGCAGGCACAGGCGGAGGCGTGGGTGGAGGCAGACACAGCCACGAGCTAAAGCTATAAACCCTGAGTGGGGAACCAGTGCAGACTGGTATACGACTGTGGAAGCAGTGCCCTGAGACGTGTAAAGAAACCTCTGGCAGAGGATCAAGCAAGGGGGTCCACCAGGGGGCTATACCTTGGAAAAAAACCAGAACTCAGACCTCAGGAGCCAAAAGACCGTGGACAGACCCTGAGCACGAGGATAAATCTGAGAAGCTGCTGGGCTAACGATGGCTACCCAGTCTCAGGAAGTTCAGAAGAGAAAGATTAACAACAAGAAAAAGAAGTCTTTAACACTCGACAACTTTTACACAGAGAAAATCCAGACAACTGAGCAAACAGAGGAGGAGAACAAACAAGCATCCGGACCCTCCTCAAATAAGGAAAACTCCTCACAAGCTATGGAAGAGTTCAAAACTGAGATTTTGAGGAAAATGGAAGAGATCTGGCAAGAAAATAACTGTTTAAAAGGTGGAATCTTGCAATTGGAAAGTGAGGCTCAGAAACCAAATGAACTGATAAGCAAACTGAACACCAGAAATGACCAGACTGAAAAGGAATACCAGAAGGTTATGGCCAAAAACCAGAAGATTATGGCCGAAAACCAGAAGATTATAGCCGAAAACCAGAAGATTACAGCCGAAAACCAAATTACAGCCGAAAATCAAAAGATCATAGCCGAAAACCGAAAGATTATAGCCGAAAATCAATCCCTAAAGGCTAGAATTGAGCAAGTAGAAGCTAATGATCTCTCAAGACAACAAGAACAAATAAAACAAAGTCAAAAGACTGAAAAAATAGAAGGAAACATGAAATATCTCAAGGAGAGAGTGACAGACCAAGAAAACTGGTCTAGAAGAGACAATTTGAGAATAATTGGTCTTCCAGAAAAACCAGAAATTAACAGAAACCTGGACTCCATACTAACAGAAATAATTCAGCAAAACTGCCCTGAAGTCCTACAACAAGAGGGCAATATAGACATTGAAAGGATTCATAGAACACCTGCGACATTCGATCAAGAAAAGAAAACACCCAGAAATATAATTGCCAAATTCAAGAGTTTCCAAGCAAAAGAAAAAAATCTTACAAGAAGCCAGAAAGAAACAATTCAAATATCAAGGAGCACCAATCAGGATCACACAGGATCTGGCAGCCTCCACGCTAAAAGATTGCAAGGCTTGGAATACGATATTCAGAGAGGCAAGGGAGCTGGGCCTGCAACCACGGATCAACTACCCATCAAAATTGACTATATTTTTCCAGGGGAAAGTATGGGCATTCAACAAAATTGAAGAATTCCAGGTATTTGCACAGAAAAGACCAGGGCTAAATGGAAAGTTTGATATCCAACCACAAAAATCAAGAAAAACATGAAAAGGTAAATAAGATACAGAGGGGAAAGAAAGAAAACTTATAATTTTTAAATTTGCCTTTTTAAGGGCCTCAGTGAGATCTAATTATCTGTATTCCTATGTAGAGAAATGTAATGTATAATTCTCTGTAGTGAACTCTATTCACTATTATAGTATTCACTATTATAGTAATCAGAAGAATAATTCACAGGGTGAGGGTGGAACACTAAATAATCTAAGATGGCGTGGGGGATGGGAAAGAGGGG
>NC_058131.1:243656438-243701546 GCF_016433145.1 Gracilinanus agilis
ATCCTTGGGGCAGCTGGGTAGCTCAGTGGAGTGAGAGTCAGGCCTAGAGACAGGAGGTCCTAGGTTCAAACCCGGCCTCAGCCACTTCCCAGCTGTGTGACCCTGGGCAAATCACTTGACCCCCATTGCCCACCCTTACCAATCTTCCACCTATGAGACAATACACCGAAGTACAAGGGTTAAAAAAAAAAATGTTTTATTTGTATATATTATTTCATTTCAGTTTCAAAGCAAACCTATGAAGAAGAAAATAGAGGTGGTGTTATTCTCATTTTACTCAGTTATGCTAGATAAATGAAAGGTTCTTATAGAAATCAGATGTAAAACTTTTTTTGATAATAGTGTTTTTATAACTCTGTCAGGAATTATGTTTATATTATCTAAATCCTTCCTCTTCTAGCTTTCTTATCTTTTCTTTAGAAAAAAAGAAAAGCAAATAATTTCAATAAGGACATGTCATTGAAAAATAGCAGTACACATCAAACAATAGAAAAACCAACTGTCTCATCTCTATCTTGTGCTTCCTGCTCTACCCCTACCCCACACACACTTCAGCAAACAGATATGAGAAGCATACATTGCAGCTCAAGAATGACCATTAAAGACAGCATCAGTTTTTGGTACATGATATTCTAACAGGTCTAGAAGTCTGTTTCTCTGGAAGAAGAACTAGAATGCTGAACAGTTGTGCATTCAAGTCCTGTGTCTTAAGTTTTGAATGAAGATGAAGTTTTCTCTCAATATCTTTATCAACTGTTGTGAATGGACTAGGTTATAAAATCTGGAACTAGTCTTTCTAAGTGTGACGTAGTCTGAACTCTGAGAGTGTAAAGTCTTTTTCTTCTCCGCTCCTAGCTCTTTTTTAAACCCCTACATTTTGTCTTAAAATAGATACTAAGAATCTGTTCCAAGACAGAGGAACGGTAAAGGTTAAGCAAGTAGGGTTAAGTGATAGCTCAAGGTAATAAATGGGTCAAGGGGCCTTATGCTAGTAATAAGGCTAGCAGGAGGATGGTGCTAGTTGGAAGGATGGAGTGAGCTGTACCCAGGCTGGGCTTGAAACTTGTTTATAAATGTAACAAGGAACCAACCCAGGAAACTGAGTGTCAAGTGAAACTCTCACTACTAGACACCAGGCTCCTTTAAGATATCAGGTTACCAGCCCCTTCCCTGCTGAGGAAGCAGCTTCCTATTGGTGAATGACAAGAAGTGGATGTTGAACTTCCTGCCCTTCAGCAATGGAGTTTGTTCCAGCTGAAACTGCTCAGAACCCTTCCAGTTGTCTGACCCAGCTTGGCCTTAGATCAGGGGTTGGCAACTGCATGGCTCTCGAGCCATATTCTGGCTCTTTTGAGGGCCAGATACGGCTCTTTCTGCAGGAGCCATAAAGTCAATTTTTTTTCAGGCGCTGTTACAGGAGGGCTCACTGTGAGCACTGTACAGCTCTCACGAAATTACATTTTAAAAAAATGTGCCGTTTATGCCTCTCATGGCCAAAAAGGTTGCCGACCCCTGTCTTAGATGGTAGGCAAATAACCACAGAATTCTCTGGTTAAGGCTAAGGGATTTATTGACAACAGAGTGAAGGGGACAAGGCAGTGGAAAGAGGGTTAGGAAGTCCTGAGATCTAAGGATGAAAAGTTTATCTGACTAAGGTTGCTAATAGGTCTTGTCTGGATGGTCTTCTGCTGACCCAGGGCAGGTAGCTTTGGGTCAGAGTGATGTGGTCTCTGGATAATAAATAAAGTTGACCTTGTCTAAAGGATTTGCCAGTTGTGCTAATAGTATTGGTAAATTGTTCTGCAGGACTGGTTTAAACACCTACTCTATTCTAGGCCTAAGCTACCCACCACCTAAGCTACTAACACTAAGCTACATTCTCACTCCCACCACCCTGGGCTCCAGGGGGTAAGGGAAAAGTGAGTGATCAGGGGAGGAGCCAGGGAAGAAAAAACCCAGCACTGGGTCTCCAGGGCTTTATATACCCTTGGCTCAACTGGCAGTTGGTGCTTTACCCTATGTCTCATGCCACCATCAACACTCCAACCAGGACAACTGACAGGTTGCCCCAGGCCAACATGGCAAAATTATTAATCCTATATTACAAGATGCCCTTTTGTCTTTTGGAAATTTGCACCTTGCAACATTTCCAGATTCCTATGTTACTAAACTACACTAAAGAATTCTACACTTACACTTAAAACTAAACTAAAACTATTCCCCTTAATCCCTTCAAGTATTTCCAAAACAATAAAAGGTTCTAACTCCTATTCTTAAGCTATTACTAATATGAGCTAAGATAGGTTATAGGGAAGAGTAAAGGAAAGAAATGGGGATTAAGTTTTACAAAAATTTGAACAGAAAGGAAAAAACAAGATTAAACACAAATCATCAACAGAACAGTTTTGAACCATGACTTTAGCTAAAATATAAACTTAAGTAATGAACTCTATGAAATTTTCTATCTTCATGAATAACAAAAGGTAACAACTAAGGAAAAGTTTTCTCTAACAACTTTCTAAAAGAAACAAATACAAACTTTCTAAGTGTTAGTATGTTATGATGTTAATACTCTTATACCTATGTTAGAAAGTTGGTAGATAAGTAAACATAATATTAGCTAAATGCCTTTCACTTAAACTAGATTTTAAACTATGTACAGTATTTTACAAGGAAAAAATTCTGACCCTAATCTATCTTATCCAAAGCTAACTATTCTTTCCCTGTGTGTTAGTACAAACTATCCCTAAGGGTCAATAAATAAACCAATACATGTATACATTCTTTAGATTGTAATGTCAGATGGTTTTGAGTAGAAGGTGTCTGAACCAAAGTAAGAGAAAACTCCAAGCTAAGGCAGACAACCCTTCACATTTATGTGTGAATTGCTATTATTTACATATGTGCATGTGAAGTTTTAAAAGTGTTCTATGTGTTGGGGCAGCTGGGTAGCTCAGTGGATTGAGAGCCAGGCCTAGAGACGGGAGGTCCTAGGTTCAAATCTGGCCTCAGAAACTTCCCAGCTGTGTGTCCTTGGGCAAGTCACTTGACCCCCATTGCCTACCCTTACCACTCTTCCACCAAGGAACTAATACACAGAAGTTAAGGGTTTAAAAATATATATTAAAAAAAAAAGTGTTCTATGTGTTGACAATTGTGACCTAACCATGTGGTGAAGTGTTACATACTTACTCCTGTAGTAATCTTCCGCTAATACCATGTGCTGTTGGAATGGAATTCTAAGGTGTTTTGATTGCAGTGAGAATTCTGTGGGTATGTAAGATGTGCTCTTCAAACCTTTGCTTCCAACACTGATCAGATGAACTCCTCTTCATAGCACTATTGTAAAAGACACACTGGTTGTGTAGTCAGGTCAAAGCTGTCGTTGTAGTCCTCAATATTGATGTCCTGGCTATGATCTGCGAAGTCAGCAGCGTCTCTGTTGTGATGTTCAATGGTACCACATGCGCTTGTCAACTTGAACTGGAACTATTGTGCAGTTGTGTTGATTTGTGTTGTGACAAATTTTGTGTGTCTATAAAACTTTTGATGAATTTTCTTCTTTTCTTGATGTAATTAAACTAAGTCAATCAAAGTTCATTATGTTATTTATGATTTTATCAATTAGTCTTTGATGTCATTTTCTAGATCTTGAATTGATTGAAGTTCTTATACTATTTCTTCTTCTGTAACTGATTCTTTTTCTCTACTATGATACTATGATAGTTTATGAATGTTTCTTCTGGGTGATTGTAATTGGATATTAAATAATTATGTTGATGGTGACGTAACATTTTGCCTCTTCTTGACTCTTGTCTTGATCTGGGCTCATATGTAAACTGCTGGAAAGCTATATAATCTGATCTTTTGGCTACATTTTTAAGATGTTTTGTTTCTTGGCTGGTTTATTGGTGCTAATTGGTCTTCGTGCTGTATTGTGACTGGGTCTTAATGTTGGGACATATCTTTAGCTGGCTTGACATGCGTGACATGGAACCATGGATCCCTCCTCTTAATTTTGATTGTACTAGGGGTTGTTAGGATTATTTGTAATGGTCCAAGCCACTGAGGTTCTAATACAGACTTCCTATTAAAGTTTCTTATGTATACATAATCTCCAGGTTGAAAACTGTGAATATTGAAATCAAAAGGTACTCTTTGCTGTATCAAAGCCAACTTGTGAGGTTGATCTAGGCATTCTTTGAGCAACTTAATGTGCTCATAGAATTTGCATTCCATACCCAGATGTGATATTATGGATGCTTTGATTTTCCATGGTAAGGTGGATGTCCACATAACATCTCAAAAGGTGACAAATGAGTAATGCTATTGGGCTGGCGCCTAAGATGGAATAATGCTGAAGATAACGCATCTGACCATTTCAAGTGTGATTCAGCACAAATTTTAGTCATTAGGGTCATCAAATTCTATTCACGCGTTCAATCTATCCGCTCTATTGGGGCCTGTATACGGAATGCAGATGTTGTTTTATCCCTAGGGATTCATACACACTGGTTAAAATACAATGTGTGAAGTGTGAACCACTGTCAGACACAATAGGTAGTGCAGGGGTCAGCAACGTATGGCTCTCGAGCCATATCTGGCTCTTTTGAGGGCCAGATATGGCTCTTTCTGTAGGAGCCATAAAGTCCATTTTTTTTCAGGAGCTGTTACAGGAGCACGCACTGTAAGCACTGTACAGCTCTCACGAAATTACATTTTTAAAAATGTGGCGTTTATGGCTCTCACAGCCAAAAAGGTTGCCGATCCCTGATGTAGTGGAATAGAGAACCTTGGAATTAGCTCCCTCAGCAAAACCTTCACTACAAAAGCTGATGTATTGCATCTGGCTGGAAAAGCTTCTGGCCATTTTGTTAATCAATCAACCATTACTAATGCATACCTGTAGCCCTGAAACCTTGGCATGGTTATGTACTCGATTTGTATGCACTCAAAGGGTGTATATGCCAATGGTTTGCCACCTAAACTATGGACCTTAGTAATAGCTTGGTTCATATATCCCTTTTGCATTCCAATACCTGAGGATATAGTCTGCCAGGCCCAGACTCCCATAATGCCCCTTTTGATATAAAGCATTGACAAAAGTAAAATACATGGATCCAGGCAACATAACATTTGCTCCCAGACAAACTCCATTAGCTAAGTATGCACCATGATGTTTTTTTCCAATCCTTCACTTCCTTTGAGGAGTAGGCATTTTTCAGATCAACTTCATCCACCAAAGATAAGTTCAGGACTGAAATTGGTCCATACCTCGCCCCGAATTTGGCTGTGATGTCTGCTCTTCTATTCCCTGATTTTGCTGCCCCTCGTAGCTTGCTATGGCTTTTGCAATGAATTACTGAAACTTGGGACGGTAACTGGAGCGCTTGTAATAGCTCGCTTATTAGATTGCCATACGCTATTTGCTTGCCATTTGAAGTTATGAAGCCTGTTTTTCCAGAGTTCCCCAGAATGATGTGCCACTCCAAAAGCATACTTAAAGTCTGTATAAATGTTGACTCTTATTTTTGGCTACCTGGAGGGCATGAATCAAACCCAATAACTCTGCCTCTTGAGCACTCACGGTAGATGGAAGGGATGAGGCTGTCACTACTGCTGCACCGGTAAATCTATGATTGTCTACTAAGTATGAAGACCCATCTGTAAAGAGTGTCAATTCAGGATTATCCATGGGTGTATCAGGTAAGTCATCCCTAGTCTTGCGCACGATGTCAAATGCATCTTTACAGATGTGTAGACTTTCTCCTCCCAGAGATATGGAATCAGAGTTGCAGGATTTAAACTTTTGCACCCGTGAAATGTGATGTTCTCATTAGCCAAAAGGATTACTTGCTATTGAGATAAGCTTCGGGAAGTGAAAGCTTGGAGAGTAGTAATCCGTAGAGTAGATTCCACTTCCTGTAGGGGAAAATACTCTCAGCTCACCCCCTAATACCAAGGAATCTGATTTTCTGACTATGATGGCTACAGCAGCAATAGCTCTCAAACAACTTGGCATTCCACAAACGACCAGATCTAGCTTTGAGCTATAGTATGCCACAGGTTGTCTTGAGGGTATTCCCAAATGATTGTGTGAGAACACTGGAAGCTATCCCTTTATCCTCATGGACATAGAGTAGGAAATGTTTGTCATGGTTAGGGATGCCTAGGGCCAGCACTGATAGAGTTAACTCGATGGCATGCATATGCTCCTTGGTTAATTTCAACAGCTCTGGAACTTCCTTCCTGGTTAGCTCTATCAGAGGTTTAGCATTGAGAGCATAACCTGAAATCCAATTTCTACAGAAGCTCATTACTCCTTTAATTGCCCTGAGCTGCCTCTTGGTCTTTGGCAATCTCAACTTCTGTATGTCCTGTGTTCTCTTCTGGGAAATGCTCCTGGTGCACTTTTCTAAAATGAACCCCAAATACTTGACTTGGGTCTTTACCCAATGAAGTTTGGGTTTTGACACCTTATGTCCCTGTTTGCCTAGCTCTTTGAGCAAGTGCACAGTCCTTTTGACAGATGTCAGCTGATAGTGACATTAATAGGATGTCATCAACATAGTGCACCATCTTGCTAACGACTCGAGGTCTCTCTGCAAGGCTTGGCAGAAGACTGAGGCCAAATCCAAGAATCCTTGTGGGAGCCTTGTCCACAAGACAAATTTGCCTTGCCATGTAAAGGCGAATAGCTGTTGGCTGTCTCTATGCAGAGGAACAGAAAAATATGCTGAACAGAGATTGATGACTGTGAACCAAGCAGCTGTGTTTGGTATGGCTGTTAAGATCTGAGATGGACTAGGAACCACAGCATACGTTTTCTTCACATGGTTATTAACAGCTCTTAGATCTTGTACAAATCGCCACTGAGTCTTCCCATCAGGAGTTAATTTGGCTTTCTTCACAGCATGATAGAGCTGTTATACTGTGAGAAGCCATATCTTAAAATCCCTTGTAATAAACTCTCTATGATGGGTTTCACTCCCTCGATAGCATCCTTGCTCAACTTAAACTGAGGAATTCATGGTGGTAATCTTTCCTATGCTTCTATTCTCATTGGCTCAGCAGACAAGATTCTGCCCACATCATTTGAATTTTTAGCCCATACATAGTCTGGTATGTCATCAGGAACCTGATAAATACTGTCATTTTGATGGTGTGTTGGTTCCTCACTGCATGGGTCTAAAAACAAAATGGGATGATGTTTCAGAGATCTCTTTTTAAGTAAATGAAGATAGATCTACCCATCCGGTTGGCATCGGATGGTAGCAGTTAATTTACAAAAAAGATCCCTCTCGACTAGATTGGAAGGACACAATGGCATCAACAAAAAAGTGTGCTCAAGAGTTATAGAGGGCCAAGTTTTACCATTTTGGCCTTGAGCTTTGGGACTCGCTGTGCTAGCCCCAAAGCACCTCTCACTCTCAAACTGCCCTGATATTTGCTTCCTTCCGGAGCCTGACAAGAGAACAGAAATTATAGCCCCAGTGTCCAGGAGTGCATCATAAATGAACCCCCCCCCCCAATTTCCAGGCTAACCAAGGGTTCCCTGTGGCTACTGGACTTAACTGGGACTAAGGGTAATAGAGAATCCTCAGTAGATTGCATGTATTCACTTTGGATCCAGTCTTGCGTATGATCTTGCACAAGCACTTCCTCAAGTCTTGTGTTGTCACTGTGAGATAAAACAGAAACTTCTGCAGCACGATCAGAAATTTTGTGTCTAGGAGAGTCACTGTAGAATGTTAGACTAGGAAGGAGCTGGCATCTCTCCCCTCAGCAGTGTGAGAAACCTCGGAATTCTGAGAAGCAAACTGACTTAAGGCTAGAGCAGTGGAAATATCACTACTCCTAACTCCTTCTCTGTTGTTTTCAGCTTTACAGTCTTCAAGTGTAGAAATTTTCCATCATTGTGTTAGGGAATGTTTGGTAGGTATTTTGTATTCCCTTCCACACTTCTGGTTCATCTCCCAACTCAAAGACTGTTTGGAGTTCACTATGCAGCCCTGCTGTCAGTGACTGAAGGTGGGTCTTGATTGGCCTCAGCCCCTGAACAGGTTTCTGTGATGTTACTACTGAATTCATTAGTTACATGAGATAACAGATTAAGATTCTCTCTCCCCAGCCTCCAAGTGAAATTTGGTAGCTAAGGGATTGAGAAAACTAACCAATGAACTCTCTGTATTACTGCTCTCACTCAGTAACACAGTGCCCTGCTCTTCAAAAGTAAAGCCTCTCTCAAAATTCCGTTTGGCTGGCTCTTTAGTCACATCTTGGTTTTTTATGTCTTGAGCAAATGAATGGTATAGAATATTGAGACATAACTCCTTTAGGGTTACAAATTATATTTCTTCACGAATACATTATAAATCCCTATTACTTTCTTCTTTATCCAAGCTATGCTGTTGTCTTAAACTTGGAATAAAGACAAGAGTTTGAGATTTCGATGACTCCAAGCAAGATTGCAATGCTCCTGGAGATACATATTCTTGCATAGTCCTTTCGCTTCACATCCAGTCCTATTGAGGTGGAATATGTAAGCTGACCCCTTTTATAGTCATCCTCATCTGTCCCATGAATCTCTTTGCGCATCTGCAATATATCTACCCATTCTTGGTCTTCTGCCACAGAAATGTCATTGTTTTCTGTGCAGCTTGCTACAGACATATACTCTCCCTTGCCCAGTCTTTTGGAAATATCCATTAGTCCTAGATTCAATACACACACAGCATTTTCAATCAAGTCAGTCATTTTTGATATGGGAGCCTTGATTCATAAGCTCTTTGGAATTGCACCTTCTGCCAAATACTTCTCCATCTGATTCAATGATGGGGACTGGCTAAACTTTTTACAGGCATGTGAACAACAGGGTTCATTATGCTTTGCACTCTCTACTCTTCCAGACTAGTTGGACCATCTGGAACTGTAGTAAGTTTTCTTGGTGTTCCTATCTCTTTGGCATGAGGTATTATTGTCTTTGTCAAAGTCAATCTGTTGCCTAAATCTACATTGCCATACCACATGGCCAACTCTTCGGCATGGGTAGCACCTCCAAGAAGAATTTTTAGGATTGTAATTGCTAGAAGGTTGCTTGGATTGACTATGCCCCCTACTGGCCTGGAGGGTGAAGTTCTTTATCTCCTGAATTTCTTTGTCCTTTCTAGCCTGTTTGAGTTGTTTCTTAAAATCAGCTATAATAGAATCCTTCTCAGAGTCACTTTGCCTAGCCGCTCTAACATCTCTTTGCTTAGAATCATGAACATAGGACACATGTTGACAAACCTCCTCTAGAGACAATGTCTCCCACCTGGGGACAGCTCTGCCTAAAATATGATTGAAAAGGCAGTGAAGCACCTTTCACAAACTGCCTCCTAATAATGTGATCTACTGTCTCTGGGGCTTGGACATCTCTCAAACCTAGGACTGTTTCAGCTGACTTTATGACCTTATCCAGGAAGTTACTGGGATGTTCTTCTTCCCCTTGTTTGAGCTTCTCAAACTTCAACCACAAATTGGGACACTTGGCATGTAGACGCATTGCCTCAAGCAAGTCTGTTCTACTTTGGACTAGATACCTCATGTTGGCATAGGACATTAACTCTAGGTCATGGTGAACAGTAGGCCAGGCAGTCAAATTTGGGTTCGTCCTTGTCTCATTTAAAAAATTTTCCTTTTCTGAAGGTGAATGAAATTACCCCAGGAGAAACTCCCTGTCATCAAAACTTGGGTCGAATAAAGTAAACGCCCTTTTAATTTCCTTGATGGACTTAAAAGGCAAAATGTAGAATTTAGGAAGACGCCTATGGAGAACCTCTAGGTCACTGAGTGTAAATGCCTTGTACAATTTGACATACACAATGCCCTCCCCCGGCTGTAAAATAGTCCTACTGACTATTTTAGGTCAGTATTTAGGGAGGACAGGGACGGTGGTTTCAGTCCCTGTGGCTTTGTCATGAGTAGTCTTATCACTTGTTGTCACTTTGTTACTAGCCTTTGTCACTGACCCAAAATGTTTGGATTCTATTATCTTCAATTGGAGAATTGTGTGGTCATCTAGATCCTTCCCTTCCCTTATTTGTTTGACAACTTGGACCAGCAGTTTCATTTCCTCAAGAACTTCCTGGGATATAGAGTCATTTGTACTCATTGTAGCATGAGTTCAAATGAAAAAGCAGCCAGAGATGGGAACAAAACTCACTTTTCTAACAGCCTTAAAACTTTGAGATATTGCAAAAATAATTGCAATGGCAGTAGGGATGAAGCAAATAAACTCAGCTAAAGTCATAGCACACCATCTATAATAGTTGTATAGTTGTAACATATGTAGAATAAATTGGGGGACCTTCTTAAACCAAAAATCAATCGCTCCCTGTGTCACTGTCCAAACAAGCAGGGAGAAGCTACTAAAGATGAAGACCATCCTATCTAAAGCCATTGTAAAAAATACTGATTCCTATAGGCTCTTTGCCTAAACTGTGCTCGCCAACTGTAATAAATGGGTCGGGGCCTTATGCTAGTAATAAGGCTAGCAGGAGGATGGTGCTAGTTGGAAGGATGGAGTGAGCTGTACCCAGGCTGGGCTTGAAACTTGTTTATAAATGTAACAAGGAACCAACCCAGGAAACTGAGTGTCAAGTGAAACTCTCACTACTAGACACCAGGCTCCTTTAAGATATCAGGTTACGGGGGCAGCTGGGTAGCTCAGTGGATTGGGAGTCAGGCCTAGAGACAGGAGGTCCTAGGTTCAAATCTGACCTCAGACACTTCCCAGCTGTGTGACCCTGGGCAAGTCACTTGACCCTCATTGCCTACCCTTACCACTCTTCTGCCTTGGAGCCAATACACAGTATTGACTTCAAGATGGAAGGTAAGGGTTTAAAAAAAAAAAAAAAAGATATCAGGTTACCAGCCCTTTCCCTGCTGAGGAAAAAGCTTCCTATTGGTGAATGACAGGAAGTGGATGTTGAACTTCCTGCCCTTCAGCAATGGAGTTTGTTCCAGCTGAAACTGCTCAGAACCCTTCTAGTTGCCTGACGTAGCTTGGCCTTAGATGGTAGGCAAATAATCATAGAATTCTCTGGTTAAGGCTAAGGGATTTATTGACAACAGAGTGAAGGGGACAAGGCAGTGGAAAGAGGGTTAGGAAGTACTAAGATCTGAAAAGTTTATCTGACTAAGGTTGCTAATAGGTCTTGTCTGGATGGTCTTCTGCTGACCCAGGGCAGGCAGCCTTGGGTCAGAGTGATGTGATCTCTGGATAATAAATAAAGTTGATCTTGACTAAAGGATTTGCCAGTTGTGCTAATAGTATTGGTAAATTGTTCTGCAGGACTGGTTTAAACACCTACTCTATTCTAGGCCTAAGCTACCCACGTTCTCACTCCCAACACCCTGGGGCCCCAGGGGGTAAGGGATAAGTGAGTGATCAGGGGAGGAGTCAGGGAAGAAAAAACCCAGCACTGGGTCTCCAGGGCTTTATATACCCTTGGCTCAACTGGCAGTTGGTGCTTTGCCCTATGTCTCATGCCACCATCAACATTCCAACCAGGACAATTGACAGGTTGCCCCAGTCCAACATGGCAAAGTTATTAATCCTATATATCCTATATTATCCTAGAAAGTCTTTGAAGCCAGATTTGAACTGAGGACCTCCCATCTCTAGTCTTGGCTCTTTCTCCACTGAGCTCTCTAGTTGCCCCTTTCTTCCCACTTCTTTAGGCTGAATGCCAGAACTGTTCCAACATTTAAATTAAAAGCAAACTTGAGTCTCATGTGCACCTTAATCTGGTTATACCGTTGATAGAGGCACACTGCTACATAAGTTGCATGTGTCAAATATATTAGCAGCATTGCTACTGAACCTGAGCCCACAAAAGCATACAGATGCTTACTACATAGGTGTTATCTGACTTCATATACTTCCTAGCTGTGTGACCATGGGCAAGTTACTTAGCCCCATTTGCCTAGCCCTTGCCTTTCTCAGACTTGTTACTAAGGCAGAAGATAAGGATTTTTTAAAAAAAGTGTTATATTATCATGTATTAAAAAAACAAAAACCAATCAAAATAATTTTCCTATATGAAGAAAATCTTTCCTTAGATCAAACATCAGCCTTAGAAACATCTAAAAATTCTTTCTATGGTCTCTTCTAAGATCACTTTAAATAAATACAACAGTATCAAATCACAAGAGGATCTAACAGTTAAAAAGTTAAATCTTTATTGGACTAGACTATA
Organism: Gracilinanus agilis; assembly: GCF_016433145.1. Lineage (NCBI taxonomy): Eukaryota > Metazoa > Chordata > Mammalia > Didelphimorphia > Didelphidae > Gracilinanus > Gracilinanus agilis. The sequence goes on from NC_058131.1 coordinate 243,668,681, forward strand.
TTAGCCATTCGCAACTTTACTATAACATAAAAAAAAGACTATGCCTTAAAATCAGGAGTCTTCCATGAAAATGCTAAAAATGGCATGAAGAAGGCAAGTAGCCAAAATTTCAAAGTTTTCAATCAATAATTGGAAACCATTAGCATTTTTCAGATGCCAAATGCAGAACAGGGAAGCAGATTAAAACTATCAGTTGTCTTTTAGCTTGACACTATTAATGAAGACAGAATGTTTTGGAGACCCTCACCTCTGGTTTCTCAGGCAGAGGCTCATGCTGCAAGATCTTCAGTGCCTTTGCAGCTGCATCATGTTTCGCTGCCTGCCTTGTTCGTCCTTTCCCATTAAACTGTTGTCCACCAATGGAAAGTTCAACTTGATAAAGTAAAGGTGGGACAGGAAATGGGTAAAAGTACCTAAAGAAAAAAATAATCCGGAAATGGGTATAGGAGGAAGCAATAAGAGTTACATTTTTGAGATTTCTATTTGATTTATATCTAGGAAAATGAAATTAAAAATATTGCATTCTTCAGAGTTTCTCTAAGGCCATCAACCTGTTAAATAAGTAACAAGGACTTTACATGGGTAAAATAAAAGACTCTTGAAAGTTTATGGTGAAGGGGAAGCTCACTGGCTCAGTGGATAGAGAGCAAGGCCTGAAGATGAGAGGTCCTGGCTTCAAATCTGCCTCCAGACACTTTAGCTATAAGACCCTGGACAAGTCACTTAACTCCAACTGTCTAGCCCATACTGCTCTTCTAACTTGAAACTGACAATTGTATTCATTCTAAGAGAGAAGACTGGGTTGTTTGTTTGTTTTTTTATTTTTTTAAACCCTTAACTTCTGTGTATTGGCTCCTAGGTGAAAGAGTGGTAAGGGTGGGCAATGGGGGTCAAGTGACTTGCCCAGGGTCACACAGCTGGGAAGTGTCTGAGGCCAGATTTGAACCTAGGACCTCCTGTCTCTAGGCCTGACTCTCAATCCACTGAGCTACCCAGCTTGCCCCCATGAGACTGGGGTTTTTTAAAAAGAAGAAATTTAAGATGAGGCAGAATCAGTAGGTAGTATGAAGAGTGAGGAACTCAAGTCTAAAGCTCCTTGGAATTCACTAATTGGTTAACAATTTACTATGAAACAATGAAAAATGTTGACCTCTATTTATCAATCCTCAATGTTTGAGGATTTAGTTACCTGAGACAAAAAAAAAAACAAACAAACCCAACTACTATATGTTCCCCTGTTCTCAACTACTGAACTAGTCCTGACAAGTACTAAATTTATTTTTAATCTTAGGATCACAGGCCCAAAGATACAGGGCTAGAAGGAATCTCAAAGGGTATATAATCCATACTTCAGAGGCTATTTAATCCCACTCCCTCTCTCTTTCTCTCTTTTTTTTTAAACAGATAGAGAAAATTGAGGTCCAAGGAGGTGAATGTGACTTGCCCACAGTCGTACATATAGTAAGAATCAAAAACTAAATTTGAACCAAATCTTCTGACTCCAGAATCCATGCTCTTTCCACTGTAGTATGCTGCGCTTTGAAGCCATCTGGTGTTATAAAAATATGGGGCTAAGAGTAATACCTACCTCACATGTTGCTGTGAGAATTAATGTGAAACACTCTGGAAATGGTAAACATAAGCCATAATTACCTTAGAACAATTTTAGGGGAACCTAATCTCTATAATTCTCTATTCATCACTAGATGTTAGTTTTAGGAACCATCCTTTAAATTGGCTGAGCCTGAATGGTGGCTGAACTACTGGTTGCTACTTAAACTTAATGTTACTGGCTGAATCAAGCAGGAACTGATACTGCTTTTTGTTGACAACTGGAAATTTTTAAAGCCAGTCATTTTTATCTTAAGTTAACATTTAAATTACTTCCTGCACCCTAAGGCATACCATTTAGAAATCAGAATGTGAGTAATAAATAATGATTAAAGATTTAGTAAAATGCTAAGAACTTCTGGAGTTTGTTGAGACAGTCTTCAAATGTGATTTATGGTCATGAAAGTCAGGCATGATGGTGGTGAGCTTTATACAGACTACTTGGGGCACACATGCTCTTTGCAAAGCCAGCTTCTGTAAGAGTGACAAGACATAATTGCAAAAGCATGCAGATAAGAGATTTCAATACAGGCAGGCCTGGGAAGGGCCAAAGCAATACCTGCTGCCTCATATAAAGGGTTATTTTTATTTTTGAGGATATAGTATAAATGCTTTATCTAAAGAAACATACCGTGGGGGATAGGCACCTCCTCTCATATTATAGTTATAGGTGGACTGCATCCTTGTGTAGGGATCAACAGGCTTGTACATTGGTTTTTTCCCAAGTTTCATGCAAAGTGCATTTAGTTCCACTGTTGGGGTTACACTGTCTGTAATACAAAACACCAAGAATTATTTTTCTCAACTTTAGAATAACTTCATTTTATGTCATGAAGAATGGCATGCTATATGATAATTAGATTCTTGATATAAGGTACAATACTTCAATCATAGTTACTTCAAGCCAGGAAACAGAACAACCATACTGTGATTTCTCTATACATATGGAGTTAATATCAGAAAACTTTTATTAGTATATTAGCAGTTTAATGTAAATTGCCTCCCAATTTGAAAAATTATTGACAGGTATATAGGGCTAGATATTAGGCGTTTAAGTTCTACTGCAAGTCAAATTGCATTATGAAATATAGTATCTTAGGCTTTTTCCTCATAATAACCTAAAATCTTTCATTTCTATCCATCATTCTTCCCTCTAGACCAGTGATGGGCAAACTTTTTAAAGAGGGGGCCAAAGGAAAGGAAATGCTCATCTGTCAATCTGTTTCTAAGGCAACTCTTTCGAAGTTTCATTGTATTGTATCCTACTCACTGTATTCGTCAAATTAGGAATAACGTCCCGCAGCCAGATAGAACATTTCAGGGGGCTGCATCTGGCCCACCTACAGCAGTAGTTTGCCTATTGCTGCTCTAGAACAAGCAAAATAAGTTTAGTCTCTCTCTACAGAGATCTGAGGACAGCCATTAGATCCCCCATATTCTCTTGTCTCAATGCTAAACATTACCTGCCATGTGTCTTAAATAAGTGCGCATAGAGCAGTTTCAAGGTCCCCTCACCAGCCTGGTCACCCTCCCCTCAACACATTCCAGTTTGACCAAATTCTACCTAAATATCAAATCTAAAAAAAAATACATTATTCCAGATGTGAATCTGAGTAACACTTAGTATAGAATGACTATTCCTTTTTTGTTCTGATACCAAATGTTTATTAGTAAATCCTAAGATTAAATTTGTTTTTTTTTAACTCCCAAGAACTGTCTGAATTACTTTGTGAATTCTAATGGAAATATTATTGTTTACAATAATGGAGTTGACTAGACCTTGGAAGGATGTTTGTTATACAGAGATTTGCATTTTCTGCCTTACAGTATCTGGCTTACAGTATTCCCATTCTGAGAAAGAAGAAAAGTTCTATCCACTTTTTTTGTACAACAGAGATGCATATAATTTTAGTCAATATCAGCATTATTATCTTTAGAAATATACACTATTCTTTTTCCAAAATATTTTTCTTTTTCCAAGTTTATAAATTGCTGAATAGTTATCAAAGAAAAAAAGCTTTAGACATTAAAAATCAGTATTTAAATCATAATTTAAGAAGAGCGATTTGACATTAGCCACAGAAAAACACCACCAATGGCAAACATGCATAAAAAAATTCAAATCTTCATCAGATGTGCTGAAAATAAGAATGAAAATTATGCAACTACTGACTTCAAGAGGTAATGCCAATTTCAAACACAAACCCAAATTTAATAACAATTTCTTTTGGCTTTGGAAGCAGCTAAATAGCTAAGCACCCTCCCCCTCCTTTCCTGAACCCCAGTAGATTACTTTGTGATTCATGCAAGTCTTGCTTGTTTGAAAAATATGGATACATTTAACTATATCAAACCATTAGAACATACTATGATATGAAAAAAATCAATTAGCAGGAAGAATACAGGATTCAAAGAATTAAAAAATAATACTTACAAGCTTCCCTGAATTAGTTTCTGTGTGCAAGAAATCTGAATGGATTTGATGAACTCAGGTTTATGTATTACTAGTTAGCTAATATACTCATGTACCATGTATAAGAGGCCTCTAGACTAAGATTAATGTTTCCTAAATGTGAGGTTTGCCATTGACAGTGTATAATCCATGCTTTCGAGATCGTTAGTTAAGCAATATTCATATACATACTAAATGGGTACCTCTAGACACACTTTTGAAAGGAACCTGTCTTGGCCCACGCATAATACCTGGATTCCTTCCTTCGTTACGAATAGGGCGGGCAGTTGGTTTAGGAAATTTTGTTCCCTCCAAAGCTTTGGCAGCAGCTGAGTGTTGGGCTTTTTTAATACTAGTTCCTTCAGCTTCCCAGTGCTGGTCTCCAAGTGTCAGCTGCACTGTAAACACCTACACACGAAAATGGTGAGTTCTCAGTCCTTGATGTCTGATACAATTTTGAACATATCACCTGGACTTTACTGTCATAGCCAAAAGGACCATGAATTTTTCCATATATCCTTTTCCCCCAACCCATTTATTTTTTAAGGAAAAAAAAAATCAGTCTAATGCCATGGAAAAAGAACTATGCTCTTGAAAGCTGGATGTAAGTAAAAGATAGGAAAAAAAAAAGATAAAAGTACTCTCCCATGGATTTAAATCTTAAACCCTGATTATTTAGAAGACATCAATCTTATGAATAGGTTCTTCTAATCACCTATCATGGCATGTAATTTTTTAACTTTATTTAGACCCAGTTATCTCGAACAATAAGAAAATGTTTTGTTTTGATGCTATAATGTTCATTGACCTTGGCCTGAAAATATTACCCCATCAGGACCAGGGCTTAAGTTAATCTGGTAACAAATTATAAAATTTGCCTAATATTTTCTTTAAAGACTCAGCATAAAAAAACGGTAGCATCTACAAGTAGGCTGGGTTTTCACAATATTCAGATGCACCGTACGCGAAGTTCTCTCTTAAGGCCATGACAACTTTAATTTTGAGTAAGTACTGAAACTGTTCACCCTATCCTCTGCATCTATATGCTACCATGGTAGCAAGTTTCCTTCCTCCTTTTTAAGTGCAAAACGAATCCCATCATGCATACCCATTCTTTCAAAAAAGGTGATACTATTAATTTCATCACTAAATTTTACGTAATGTTCAAAAACTTGTCATGAATACTTCAGAATTTAACAACAACAATAAAAAATATTTTCTGATTTTTTTTCATCCCACAACTACAAAAATAAAAAACCCTCTTGCCTAAAATAGGTTTTAAGGGGCAATGCCAGTTCTAGTGTGTTAAAAACATAAAAACTGGTAGGCCTAAGGGGGTGGGGGCAACTTGCCTTCATTGTTGATTTTTCTTGCAGGTCTTAACTTCAGGATTCCCTCAGTGCAGAGCTTCCACTACCAGGGGAAAAAAATTAAAGAATCCTTCACCCCCCTTGAAACATCAGGTGTCTCCTATATATTTGCTGCAGTTCCTGAGGTTAATAATCATTTAAGTGCCAACAGCATATACTCATAATCCAAGCTGGCCTGGCAAGGCAAATAGCAGCAATCTGCAACAGCTATGAAATCCCAGGGTCATTTTGGTGATCCTTGCATGGAAAGGCATTGAAGGGGTAAGGACTAAAAAGAAAAGTTAATCTCATTAATAGTCTCATCTCTCTCCAGGACTTCCCCATCCAGCGCTGCTTCCATTCTGTTGGATTCTGTTGTGTTATTACACAGATAGTTTCATCCTTGTGGTATTTCATAGCTAGTGCTGGTAGTGAATTGAAGTTTAAATCTCACTTTTGATAGAGTTAAAAGAACCTAAAACTCACTGGCCCTATTAAGGGCAAAGGCAAAAACACCAAACTGTTAGAGCAGACCTGAAAGACTGGGTGTCCAAAGAATCATGTGTCTTAAATCTCTTAACCAAGAATGTCCCAAAGGGTCTTTGCCCATTAACAATGGACCTCTGTCTTTTTGACAACATACATAGTATCTCCCCTCCCCGCCACCCTGCCAAAATAAGCAAAGTAGTTAATAAAGGGAATCCCAAAGTTAAAGTCTGCAAAGAAAAATCCTGTAGGAGAGACATTAGTTATATAAGCTATCTGCCTTTCAAATATGAAGATTAAAAAACAAAATTATGCCCAAATATAGTGACTTTATAGAAAGTATAGATTTCCATTTTGCTTAAATGGGAAATTCTTTAGACCTGTTGTTGACAAATACCAAGAAAACACCAAACTTCAATGATAAAATGATCTATTTGAAGTTCTGCATGTCAAGGAAATGAGGCACAGAGAGGTTAAATAACTTGCCCTAAATTATTTCCACTTGGTTGAAAAGACTAATAGCAGAAAACCGGTGACTCAATTCTTTATCCTCTTGTTCACTGTCTCCAAATGCTAAGGCCACAGAAATACATAGATGCGCAGAAGTTTGGAGTCCACATAATTTACACAAACTCTGAGCCAAGTTACAAGATTAAAATACTGGTAGATAGCTATAACAATGAATGAAAATTCAAAAGATGGTCAACTTTCCATTATTTGTGGAAATAGGGACGACATGGATACCTAAAATCCACAGATAATCCAAAATACTAATTTTGCCAACTAGTTTCACCATTCTTCTTCAAAGTTTTTACCAGAGGTATCACCTGTTAAACGAAACTGCATTCTTCATTATCTCCCCTCCCTGCCTATGGTGCAAGTGCTAATGAGAAGTGACATGACCAAGAGGCAGGCACAGTAATAGCAAGAGGAGGAGAGACAAAGGGCCGGGATAATCCACACTGCAAACATTGATTGCCCTTAGATAAAAAGTAGTTATAGGTATTCAGAAACCTAACCACAAAAAGTTTATTAATTGAAACTTTAAAAAAGCCAAATGGTTCCAATCCCTCAATCAAGTATACATTTCCTCTGGCCCAACTCTGCAAGGATGAAAAAGAAAGAAACTTGTCAAAAACCCATCTAAGAAACTGCTTTATTACTTCAGTGTCGTCGACACCCTCTTAACAGCTTGAAAATACTCTTGTTTCACAACACCACTTACAATAGTAAGAGAAAACATTCCTGGTGGTTATTAATGCACAAGCAGTATGGACAATATTTACCTTAGAGTGAGCTGGACCTTGCTCACTCAAAAGCTTATACTCAGGCTGAATCTTGTTGAAACGGGCTAACTCATTCACAAGACACATTGGGGTTTTCTCTTTGGGGTTTGCCATGTTAGAAGGAACTGAAAAATAATGTAAGAGCATTGAAGTCAACTGCTGGTATGTAAGAATGATGCTTTCCCAGGGATATGAAAATCAAGGGAAAGCAAATTGAAGTTGAGTATTTACAGATGAAGCAATGTAAAACCATAGGCCCTACAGAGACATGTGGCTACTGAAGAGACCTCTGTTGTCTTTTCTGAAACAGTTAAAGATAGTTGATCTAGAAGATGTATCTCCAAAGGAGAGAGAATAGGAGTTAATAGAATAACTAAAGCACGCAGCAAGCAAGACATAGGATCAGCCATTGTAACCAAACAATGGAAGAATAAAAGGAAGTCTTTTTAGCAAAGACTCACTACTCAGTGCATCACCTATTCTGTTGTTTTGTGACACGCAACCTCTAAATCAGCACTGTGCTTGCCATTTTCCAGAAAGTTATCATTCTAGGGGCACTTCCTGATTTCCTCCCCCCAAAGGCTGCTACCCACAGATTCTATAACTAATATTGATAATTATATTAAGTGACACAGCCAGGGCTTGAGGAGTATATGAAGTTAACGAGATTCAGGCACAAGAATATGTCAGAAGAGAGAGCGAAAGATGCCAGAGGCATGAAATCCTTTGCTTTTTTTCCTTTTAAGATCCTCTTACATGGCAAAATTTGGTGGGAACTGAATCATTTGGGGTCTATGACAAAGTCAAGAATAATATCTGGTGGGCTAGCTCAAGGAAGGCTAGAGCTAACACAGAAGAAGCCATGCAGATGAGAGAGGGGAGAAGGAAATAAAGGGAACACTCAGAGAATAGACTGATAAAGCAAAAGAACAGAGAGAGGAAGGAGGAAATGTGAGGAGAGATTCAGAATCTAAGAGATGCATATGCAAGGGGCTTCTTCATGATAAAGTGGCTCTGGTACAAAGCCACCTTGAGATACCTAGTTGGTTAGATTGGTTGCCCAAATATCTACCTGTAGTCTTGAGGGTTTTCTTAAGTTTTAATGTTTCAGGAATTACCTTACCATTACATAGGTATCTTCAGCAAATTTTCTGCTTTCCTAGAACATAGATTTGAGGGTTCTGGGAATTCTTTAGAAAAATTTTTCTTGGCCACTTTCCTCACATTCTGCCGACTCTGAACCCTCATCTCTAAACTTCATGTCTCAGTACCTACCCTTGGCATATAAATTTGCTTGTTCATAATCAAAATGCACAAATGCCACAGGGTCTTTCTTAATTTTTCCATGAAGTGTCACAGACCCTACGTTTGGGATGTCTCCCCAAAACTTAGAAAAGGATCTGTTCACACACAAGAACTGTCATTCCAGGAAAAACTATACTGCCAAATCCATTTGGTAACCATCCTTTTATAATGGGCTATTTCTGGTAACATTGGTTCCTTTTTCACAACTCTAAAATCTTTCCTTTTAAGAATCTAACAACCTAATATCTGACCAATATTTTACTTCAAGGATAAAGGACAGGAGGTGGCTTCTTGAAGTAACTTTTGCTACTGCTCTCTATATCTTCAAACTACTTATTAGATCATAAAACAGGCTAAGAAAACAGTTGAAATAGAAGACACTTGGATTCATATGCTTACCTGCAGCTGCACTGGTGGATGTAATAGATGCAGAGGGTAAAGCAGAGTTTTGAATAGGTCTACCTGCATTTTCAGAGGGCAGAGAGCTAGTAGTAGAAGGAATACTCATCAAAGGCTGTGAGATAGCAGACTGGTTCTTGTTCAGTATTTGGCTCCCTGAGAGAGCAGCAGATGGGTTCTGAACTTGAACTTGAGACATGTTCACTTTCAACAAAAGTGAATAACTGCAGGTAAACAGCTTTCAGTGCAGGTTAATTCAGTGCTATGAAGTCTAAAGTTCTACCTAAAAGTTGTAAGGAAAAGAAAATAAAAAGATAAATTATAGAGGAGATATGTAATTGCCAAAATCCAGATAAAATTGGTGTCACCTACCCAACAAGAAAAATAGTCCAATTCTACCCTATGACTAGGCTACTATTAAAAATGTGTGTTCAAACATTTTAATTGGCTGATGTTTTGTTTCTACTTGATTTATAGTAAGCTGCCTGTGTCTGCAGCCTTCTCACAGTTTAAAAATAAAGGATTTTCAATGCCCACATGTTCTGCAGTGACAGATTTCATTTTTGCTCATTTTTGCTATTTTAGACTCAGTAGAGTATGGTAATTTGCACTCTGTATATTTGAGAATTATAAACTGTCCACATACTTCCTAAACAATGCAAATTCTAATTACTGAAATTACTAATTGTTTTTATTTTCATATATCAACTATAAAGAGAATTCTACCCTTAAGATTTGCAAGAAGCTAAGAGAAAATTGGGTTTTCAAGACTATTAATAGGTGTATCAACACTTTAATTCTAAGAATCTTGTGCTCAGATTTATACTTTTCACCATTGTAAGTTGACAGAGAATACAAAACAAGTTTCAACTTAAGTTGTTTCTTTTCCTTGATGATGACAGAACTACTATCAACAATCTGAGATCATAAGCATGTTCTCTAAGATTAGTTTGATTTACTGCAAGCAAAGTGTTATGCACATTTTAATGTATAACATCATGAGAAATAGATTGGAATCGATTATTCAACAGGAATGTTATCATCAAAAGCAGAAGTGGTGCTGAAGGAGAAGAGAAGAACAGGAATAGAAGGCTTTGGAGTTTGGTTGTTATTTGGGTGGTTTAGAATTGAAGAGACCTTCATCTGATGAGGAAAGAGTATTTTGAAAACATTAATTCCGATCAAATTAGAATTCATGCCTAAGATAAACACAAGGAAAAGGCTACTTATTTTTGGTGGTCTTCCAGCTAAATAATGAAAATGTTTTCAGCTCTCAAAAAGTATTTTAGCAGTCACACACACACACACACACACACACACACACACACACACACACACACACAAAAACAAAAAAAAACAGCAGACAGTTCAGCTCATTAAGTTTCTGAAGAGTAAATGTGGACATCTGGGCTAGGCAGCCTAAAAGGAGAACTGCTATTAGCAAATTAATCAAATAGTTCTACAGTGAGGAATAAAATTATGTGTTAATTTTATAAAAATGTCAAGAACCTTTATTCTCTTTCCTTGACTAAAGGCAGAAAGTAGCAAAGCAAGCACTAGGAAAATCCCAAATACTTGTGTATTTCAACTTATAATATGTAATGATCAACACATCTAAGACTGAAAAATTAAAGATATCTCTGTTGGAATGAATTATAGTAAAAATGTAAAAACATGACTGTAGTGAATTTTCTAATATAAAAGGATCTGCTTATTTACTTAATAGACATCCATGAAAGCGTGACACATCAAAGAACCCTTAGGTCCCAGCTAATATTAGAAACAATCTCTGTTAAAGATTGTCATTTTAATAGTTTCAAACACTGCCCTTGAGTTCTAAAGATGCTTTTCTTCTTACCAAAACAGAATTTTTATTTTCTTAAGAAAACCTGTTAAGGCTATTTTTCTTTGGAAATAAAATCAGTTTCATAGATGGAATGTCTTTGGCACCACATCAGAACACATGCTTAAAATAAAAATGAAGACAAATTATCTGCTCTAGAATCTATCTGTATAATATTAACAAGTGAATTATGCTGTCAGTAGCCCAGAGGCTAAATCTCTAAATTAATTTCCAAATTTAGAAAGGTATAGGACCAAAAATAACCATTTTAGACAGTGCCGACTAAAACCAACAACCCATTGCCAACAAGTACTTACACACACACACACACACACACACACACAACTTCCCATAATTGCTCATCAGTTCCAGGAGTGGGGAGGGAAAGAACATGAATCATGTAACCATGGAAAAATATTCTAAATAAGTAAATTATTTTTTAAAAAATGGGGGCAGCTGGGTAGCTCAGTGGATTGAGAGCCAGGCCTAGATATGGGAGGTCCTAGGTTCAAATCTGGCCTCAGACACTTCCCAGCTGTGTGACCCTGGACAAGTCACTTGACCCCCATTGCCTACCCTTACCACTCTTCTGCTCCAAGATGAAAGGTAAGGGTTAAAACAAAAAAACAAAAAAAAACAAAAAAAACTTCCCATGGGGCTGAAGGACACTAAACATTTTAATAGCCGACTATAGCTTTTAATCCTAAACTACTCTAAAGTTAAGTAGGTCTTTCCAAAGTGGAACTTCCTAAATAGAAGGTAACATTGGAAAATTTAAAGTCCTCAAAAGGACTACTATTAATTAAATTAATATTACTTAAGTAGTCAGCAATTTAATATGTCTAGATTTCTTTAAAGCCTGAAAACTAAAATCGAAAGGTTTACCCTGACTGCTTTGATAGGACTCATTCCAACTCTTACTAGCTTCAAACACAAAAGTACTAATTTTCATAAAGAAAATAACTAGTACAGGTATACTTTCCACAATGCCCCCATAATCTGGAAAAACCTCATAAAAATTTTTGGCCCTACCTTTGTACCAAAGAATAAATGTGAAAAACTTTTGTTTTTATGGGGTAGAATACCTTGTACATTTTGGGTTAAGTATTTTGTCATGAGCTATATAGCTTCTAAACTTTTCTCTGTGTCATTTGCAACTTCCACAAAACTCCCCAAAAATTCCCATTTAATTTCTTAGGCTGATCCATGATATGTCAAAACCACGATGGGGAAAGTAGTGATGTGGAAGGGATACTTGTAATTTAACTGATAATTTCCAGAAAAGAATATTTCCTTTTCACCCATGAAAGACTATCAAATAGTCTAAAACACAATCAGATCTGTGACAATTTTCATCAACTTGAGTGGAAAGCCCCTCCCCAACACTATTTGTCAATATCTTCAAATGAAGAACAAATAAATATAGCTACTATTATTACTCTTTAAAGCCACACAAATTCTGGAATTGTTTAGACTATACTACAACTTAAAACTTCCCACGCAAACTTTGGATTTTCCCCCTTGCTTAAAATGGTCTTAAAAACACTTGCTAGAAAGTAGCCCAAGAATGCATAAAGACAAGAAAATTTGAGATATTTCAGGAAATGTGCTATAAGGCTTACTTTGCTATTCGGCAACATGCCAATCTCTTCATCAATCTTTTCTTCATGATGCTTGGCTCTGGAATGCTCAAACTATAATCTTTGGATGATACTGCATATATTTGAAAGACCCTGGCTTTGGAATAAAACTGACCAAGAGGCTTTGGAGAATTTTATGAAGCAGATGAATAATGCTCATCATGGGGGCTGGACAACCAAAATGGATTGGCTTTTCTATACAATAAAGCAATAGCAGAGCCCCCAGCATCAGCTGGGGGGGGGGGGAAGGGGAAGACCACCGCTAGGGGCTGCTCAGCACTGCTCCTCACTGTCAGCAGGCAAAAGGCTGCTTGCATAGGAATCACACAAACCATGAACAGCATTAGAATCAACAGCAAGAACGGAGATAAACTTTCTTCTACCATTAAACAGTGTAAACACAAACAGGGTTTGATAGCACTAAACTAGTACATTTCAAAATTAAGCTTTAGTATAATAGGCAATTTCATGTTATGCCTAAAGTCCAAAAAGGTAAACTTTGAATATTATTCTATCATTTTTTTTAAAAAACAAAACAAAATATATAGAAACTGATGGCTAAAAAATTAATTAAATTAAAACACCTGCTAGGGGTGTGAAGATGGAACTGGCTCACCCCTTAGACTTTAGCCACCAGGAACATGTTACCCCACCCAACTTAGAATTAAGTGGCGAGGGGGGAGGTCTATGACCTACATGTGCTAGTGAGTGACAAATCAAAAACAAGTTGACTACCCCCCAGGCAGTCCAAAGCACAAGGTTAAGGCTGCCATTTGTCTACATAGAACTGGAGGGTGGGCGCAGGAAGTGACACAAAGAACTATCTTTTAAATATGATGGTAACTTCCTGTGAAGGGGATTTTGCCCTTTGAACTTGGTATTGGAGGACCTCGGGTTGAGACCTCAGACTGATTCCTTATGAATTGTCATGGGGGTAAGTTAAGGCTGACTCCCTTTTCCTTGGCATTTCTGGAGGCACTAGCCTCTCCAAACAGGCCTATTGTCTTAGAGGAAGCCTCATGGCTAGAAGCCTTGTTTAATTAACTGTGTCCCCCACTTTGCTGGGGCCTCTGAAGCCCTGGACTCACTCACACTCACACTCACTCACACACTCTCACTCTCACTCACTCTCACATTCATTCTCTCTCTCTCTCTCTCTCTCTCTCTCTCTCTCTCTCTCTCTCTCTCTCTTCCTCTCCCTCTCCTTTTCCCTCTCCCTTTCCCTTTCCCTCTCCCTCCCTTCACTCTTCCTATTTGTAAAAAGTCATCCTGACTTGGGTCTTTAATTGGAATTGTGAAAATTGATTCCTGGTGACCAAAACTCTTAAATATCCAGTCCAACCATAATTTTTACCCCTTACAGGGGCAGCTAGGTAGCACAGTGGAAAGGGTGCCAGGCCTGAAGTTGAGTTTGAATTTTGGCCTCAGATACCTCTTAGCTGGGTAACCCTAGGCAAGTCACTTAACTCCAAATGTCTAGCCCTTACCTCTCTTTAACCTGGGAATTAAAGTGCTGAGTATCAATTCTAAAACAAAAGAGTTAAAAAAAAAAAAAAGACTCAGGCTAGCTGAAAACACATAATTTTCAACAATCAAAATGACTCAGCAACCTGAGGTTTTCTGACAACTTAACAGATCCTACAGATACTAGAATAAAATGAAGAGCTGGTAATTGCAAGATTCTCAACTTTTATTATAAATACATAAATGTAAATACTTTTAACATGCTCCAAGCAGAACACTTCATTCTAATTAAAAATAACAAGAGAAACTTCCAAACCCTTATTAAACTTATGATATCATAATATCCTTTTGATTTCCTCCTATTTGGACAGTCTTAGTCATCCAATGGATGAGGAAAAGAAGGCTAATGTTATTTCAAAGTTCTATGTCTTAGGGGCAGCTAGGTGGCTCAATGGATAGAGCGTCAGGCTTGGGTTCAAATTTTACCTCAGACACTTCCTACCTGTGTGACCCTGGGTAAATAGCTTAACACCATTTGTCTAGGCTCTTGCCTTTCTGTCTTAAGAGTTGTTATTAAGACAGAAAGTAAGGGTTAAAAAAAAAAAGTTCTCTGTGTTATATGCAATCTTTGTATTGCTAAGAGGGGATGTATTTCCCCACTGAAAACTCAATTTTAAGTCAAGGTTTTCCTAAGTCTTTACATCAATTTAGTTTCTAAGCATTTCCTTAAAAATAAAAAAAATTAAAATTAAAAAAAAAAATATATATATATATATCTCACAATGGTTGGCTGCTTTTGTTTTACAAGTGCTTTTAGATGAAAGAAGGCAAAGGAAGTCAAATTTTATGAATCCCATAAAAACTTTGTTTTAAAATTAAAAATTGAATGTACTCCTAAATAGAGACATACGGGATGCTAAAGAACACTACATCCCCTAAGAATCAAATGTATTTTGTTGACATAAACAACGCATACTGAATAACCCTGTCTACATAAGAAGTTATGCAGATTTTTCTCAAGAGATTGTATAAGTGTCTTTATTACTTTTATCTTTTATCCACCCAAATATAATGCTTCAATCACCTTCAAGTGTCAAAGCAGCTTCCATCTTTGTAGTAAAGGAATAAAGGCAAAATACCTCATTTTAAAAATATTCTAAAATTTAAAAATTTAACCTTAAAATTATTTAAATATATAAATATTATGCAATAAATTATATAATAATTATGATATAAATAAATAAAAATAAAAATAAATTTAAAAATATTAACACAAAATTAGCACAAAGTCACTTGTAAAAAAGGTAACTGTGTATCATTGATAACACCACTCCAGTGTCCTTTAAAAAATAACTAAACAGTTCCAAAAGAAACACAATCAGAATTTATGTCAAACGACTCCTCTGGTTCAACCACAACAATTTTATCAGTTTTTTTCTTTTTGAATTCTCTGCCATTTTATGAAGATAGCAGTATGGGTGGGGAAGACAAGTGTTAAGAAGAAAGAATTTGACATGGGAATATATTATATACGACAAAGTTTAAAAATTAAGGAACATTTCCACTAGTGAACACTAATACTGTTATTCATCTTGTGACCTATGAGAAACACAAATTGTTCTCACTTTAGAAGAATCAATCTGTTACAAAAATTCCTCATAGACACAAGAACCTACTATTAAAGACAAGTTACATGGGTTAAATAAGGAATAATTTTATCCTTAAAACACTATATAAATATCAGCTATTAGTCAAAAGAGAGCAGTACTATGAATAACTGGAAGTTTTTGGAAGGTACATTTTGGCTTAATATAAACACAAACTTGCTAATAGTTATCCTTCTACATCGCAGGGGTTAGAGGTGCATGCCCTCACGATCTAGAAAAATCCATGTAGTTTTTTGGCCTTCCCTTCATAACAGGAGAGAAGTCTAATGTTTTCTTTTATGGGGTATTTATAGTGCCTCATTGTAAATTTTGGGTTAAGTATACATTTCTGAGTTTCTAAACTTTTTCTGTGACATCTAATGGCCTTCATATGTTGTCTGCAGCTTCTGCAAAACTCTCCCCAAATTCCCATTTAATTTCTTAAGCCAACCCATGATATATTGAAACTATGCTGGAGAAAGTTGTAATGTGGAAAGGATAACTGTAATTTGAGATGTATAAAAATGGAACAGGCTGCCTTGAGAAGCTGTTATTTAGTGATCTCTGGCAACTTTCAAAGAGAAGCTGTGTATAACCACCTGTTATAAATGTTGTAGCAGAGACTGACTCCTGTACAGTTATTATAATAGATGACTTCTGTTTCTTCCAACTCAAAAAATCTATTATGGTAGTCATTGCTCACATGAGCACATTTTTTTCTCTCTAGATTTTGGGAGAGTCCATCCACTCAAAACTACCTCTGGCCAACAATAAAAAATGTAAGCTCAAACTCTTTGTCACTATACTGAACCCTACCCTATATTTCCCATTTTCATTCTACCAGTTAGGTGGGCTCAGTGGATAAAATGCAAAAAGTGACCTCAAATTTTTACTAGCTACATGATCCTGGATAAGGAATTTAAACTCTCAGCCTCAGTTCCTTCATCTATAAAATGGAAATTATAATAGTATGTGCCTCCAAGAGTTGCTAGGAAGATCAAATGAGATATTTGCATGTTGCAAACCTTAAAGCACTATGAAAATGCCATTATTATCATTAATTCATCATTTCTTTCCATCCAACTCCCTCCAAACATTTTTTGTTATATTTCCTTTCAAATGTAGCCTTCACAATACCCAAGAGTATTAAACTCATTGTTCAATACTAGTTGAATTGATTAAAAATAGCTCCAATAAGTTCTGTAGCAATTTCTAAAAAGCAAACTTCTAATTATCCACACTCCCTATTTCTGTGATTTCTTTCTAAAAAGATAAAGATTTAGATATTTGATAAGAAACCCTTTTCTACACCATATCTACCAGGTATGGAAACAGTGAGAAGCCCCCAATATTAGCCTAATCTTGATGGACAAAATAGCAGCAATGAAAAAAACCCAATTCTACCATGACCTACCTTACATAATGACTTCCTAAAGCTTCTACTATGAAAGTTGCAGCATTAAAGATTCTCTGTAAGTTTATATACTGAGGTCAGAAAATGAAGCATACCTACTTAAACACTTTCCAACAAGAAAGTTTTTCTCTTAAAAGATAAAGCAGCACTATTTGGGAGACAGTTGGTACAATTTACCAGCACATACTTAGTAAGTCAAATATATGATAAAAGTTAGAGAAGCAGCAGTACTAGAGAAATAATCACACAGGAAAAATAAAGGACGATTGCAATCCATCTTGTTTGAGATTTTTACATCAGGCCCAACAAGCTAAATGTACTCATGTAAAACTTACTTAATGACAAGTATTCAACATAGAATTTTATTTTTCCTAGTTTATTGTTGGATAATCTATTTTTAAAAATCTACCCCCACCACTTTAAAACATGGTTTATTTTACTTGGACCAATCTAGAAAACCAAACTATATCAGACTTAGCACTGACTTTAAAGAAAACATACCTCTTTTACCTAAAAGTCTGAATATTTTCTTTTCTAGCCACTTTTCCAGGTTTCTCCTTTTCATCTTCTTTCAATTCAACTCTTTAGAAAGTAACATTAAGAAATTCTCCCTCCTGCAACAAATGTTTTAACCAAATGGCATATACAAATTTATTCACTATATAAATTTATGATTTTCTTGTGATACTAAAGTAGCACAATGCATACAGAGTATTGCTTAAGAAGAGACTTGGGTCAACGTAACAACTGTTAGCCATTTTGCCCCCACAGAAAAGAAACTTCAGGACACATATCACCTAGTCAGAAACATTATTGCTTTAGTCACCATCTTCAGCATGGGTAAATAGTGGGATCCTGTTTATAAGAAATCAGCCCTAGTGCAAAGTAGTTACTAATAAAGCCAAATCAGAGAAACAAAACTAATCTTCAAGAGTATGGATCTTTCAGGTCAACTCTAATTCAACTATTAATGCAATAACTCTTAGCAATTAACTTCTCTGTGCCTCAGTTTCCTTCGGCTGGCAAATGGCCACAATAATGATAAAAGTTTCAAAAGGTCTGAATTGTTTACTACAGCCTGGTAAGTTAAAATATAAGTAGCAGGCTATGATAACATAAAAGTACTCTAGGTTCTTTGAAGGCAGGTATTAGATAAATACAATGCATAAATTTTACAAATATAATCCCAACTCACCTTCCCCCCCATCCATTTTCCTGGAGCTCTGTAATCTCCCTAACCAATCTATCTTAGTTTTCTGAAGAAAGTCGAATGAAATAGTTGAAAGAGCCCTGGATTTAAGATTTAGAAGGTCTGAATTTGACTCTCAACTCTCTCAGTTGTCAAGACATATGGCCTTGAACAAGTCACTTTACTGCTTGGATTCTCTAGTCCTTTATTTGTAAAATGGGTAAACTATGAGTACTGCCCACATCACAGATTGTGAGAAAAGCCCTTTGTAAACTACAGAGCTCTATATTAATGTGAGCTATTAATATTTCCTTATCCTCAAGGAGGGTACTTGTCCCCTACTTACCTCTTAGGGAAATTGTGAAATTTAGTTAGGCAAATAGAAAGAACTTTTAGCACTTGGAAGAACAGTGCTTTATAAAACTTTTATAAAGCATTCCTGTTAATCAAAGCATGTAAAGAACTTTAGGGTCCACAGAAAAGAGATATGATATAAATGTAGTATTTTTTGAAGTAATGCAAATTCTTGCAAAACTCTTTTCCTTTTGCTTGGATGATCAGAAACTGCAAGTGATAATGAGGGTTGATTTATAATCACATCTCAAGGCAAATTCAACACTGTTTGTTCTAAAGGTTTGAAAAACAAGCTTAGTACAAACAGTGAGTGAAATCAGAGACTGAAGCAAAAAACTCCCCAAATCCTTAAATCAATTTGACCAACAGATATATGCTTGTTAAACAAGCTGTGCTGAACTGCAGTTATCAGGGGTCAAATTTTCATATTTTTTTTGTTAAAAGGAAGTGGGGGAAAGGGAGGGGGTTCTATATTCTAGTCATCAATTTTTCTTGCAATTAATATTTAATTAAATTTCAACACATTTAACTCAGACAAGAATAACTGCATTAATATAATTTATTCCACTTTTATTATATTATAAAACACCATTAGAATTAAGACATCTGCTTACCAGACTTCAGAAAAATGAGTGATCCCTTCAATGAAGAATAGGATTACAATTTCAGAATTAATGTAAATTTCTGGTACCTTGAAAAGAGGGCGCTCCAGGGACAATGTAGTTTGGTTTCAGTTCGGAGATGTTATGATGCCTGGCAAGAAAGATATAACATTAATAATTTTCTCAACTTAAGTTTGTACATAACATCTAAAAGGATTTCTTACCTTGAGATCACTATTGCATTATTTACAACTTCTATTAAAAGAATTCCTGATGTTTTTATTTGTGTATCTGACCAACTTACTAATTTTAGTGTAACCAATGGCTTAGTGCCCCATATTCTGTACAAAGACTGGGTTCAATCTTCAGAACTCCCCCCAACTCTCATAATAACTTTTTGGTTTCTGTCCCCATCAAAAATCTAGGAAAGTCTCTTAAGTTCATATCTAGTTCTCCCTTCAAATTTGGATAAATAGGCCTATTCAGATCCATAATAAGTATCCTTTATTTCACTGCAAAGACAATGGGAAAAAAACTCAAGTCTATAAACAATGGATCAAAATACATACAGGGTTCATAATACATAGTCCACAATCAACACATTCCTCCCACTTCCCATAGGTTCCTAAAGTCCTGATTCAAAGCTCTTCCCTGAGGTTTTAGACTCCCTTTATGTTAAGGAAAAAATATGCACACTGAAAGAGGAATAAAAGGCAGTCAAAATTTTCTTTCAACATTTAGGAAGGGAAACAGTCTTGGAGATGCTAGTTAGACATTCTGTAAGTCCCAATTTCACCCTACAGAGTTATATGCTTAAGCATTCAGTTTTTCAGTACTACTCTGAGGACCTGGATATTCAGTACTACTCTGAGGACCAGGAAACAAACCTGGGGCTAGCTACTGGATAGGCAGCACTTCTTCCCATCAGACCACATGTAAACCTTCTGAATATTTCGTGGCAATATAAAAGTACAAAATCCAGATTTCTTGCTCTTTTATATTATAGTACTTATCCCTTTTCTGCTTTTCCAGTTTGGGAAGGCATTATTTAATCTCCTTCTTTCTTCAAAAGAGTACCTTTGCCTACAACTTCCCTTTTCTTAGACTCTTGGAAGTAGATTAGCTAGCAAAGCAACCCCTACTAAGGCTGGTGCCACTTAGAAAATTTTCCTTTTGTTTAGTTAGGTGTTGACTGAGTAGTGTCTAAAAACTCTCAGATCTCTTCTCTGATAAAAAGCTGGATTCTGGAAGTCTCAAATTTTAGGTTATTGATAGAATGATTTTCTGAGCATGAACTCTAAACCCATCCCCATAAACTTCAGCCAAAGACTCTCATCACTTAGACCCATGTTGGCAAACCTACAGCAGTAGTGCTGGAGGGGGCTGTTCCCCTCCCCCTCTCCACTTCACCTGAGGACATTTCTCACATGACCCATCCCACTGCCCAGGGAGCACCTCCTCTCTCCCCTGTGTGTGTGTGTGGGGGGGGGGGGGGGAAGGGGAAGGGAGAGGCTCACATGTGGCTGAGGGTTGCAATTTGGGCATCTGGTCTTTCAAAAGGTTCACCATCACTGACTTAGACCCTATAGTTGTCTTTACATAACTGCTACATAGTTGACTGCATATGTTCTTCTGCACTTGATTCCTCAGGGCTGGGTTCAGGCACTCGATATTCAACTATTGTCCAACTACTGCTGTCTTTTAGGTTAAAGGGGCATCATCTATGAGGCAATTGATTATGTAGCTCCCAGGGTCTTCTCTCAAGGCAGCTATTAATGAATAGGACATAGTGGTGCATAAATCCCTCAGGATTCTGGTCTAATCCTAGCTCCTAGAGCATAAAAGGAAGTCCACAATGTCTATCTTATAGGAGTCTGAGCCATATAACAATCACTGATGTTTTCTAGGGGATATCAAGGAGCAAATCCAGATTCTCCACAGGAAAATACAATTAAGTTTCACTTCTCTTTAAATTTATCAGATTGACCAGACAACTTCCTAGAATGTTCCACTATAAGTCAAGGATGAATATTTTTATTGAAGGTTTTCCAAGTATGCTACTCTAAAGAATACAATGTCTTACTTGATAGGAAATCCATTGAAAACAAGGAAGAAAACAAAATAAGATTCTATAGCCAACATTGGTATCACAAATTCATAAATTTTACTTATAAAAGGGTCCTCTCCTCAAGCCCTGACTCAGAGCCTATAGTTCTAAAGAGCTTGGTTATTTGTATTCCAAAACCATAGTTGTTCAGAAACAGCAAATCATAATAGAAGAAACTGTTGCTCAAAGTACACACAATGACCAGTGAGAAAAGACAATGGATAAAAAGAGTTCAAAAACCTACAAAGGACAGAGAGATGGACTCAAAGATCATTATATTTAATAGAGGAACGAATATCCCTAAATAGCTCAATGAGCCTAGAAGACACTACAATAACTGAGTTTCAAAATGATGACTTTGTGTTATTAAGAAAGAGTTAGTGAGTTGGGGCATTAATGCATTGCTGGTGGAGTTGTGAACTGATCCAACCATTCTGGATGGCAATTTGGAACTATGCTCAAAGAGCTATGAAGGAATGCCTGCCCTTTGATCCAGCCATAGCATTGCTGGGTTTGTACCCCAAAGTGATCATAAATAAACAGACTTGTACAAAAATATTTATAGCCGTGCTTTTTGTGGTAGCAAAAAACTGGAAAACAAGGGTCTGCCCTTCAATTGAGGAATGGCTGAACAAATTGTGGTATATGCTGATGATGGAATACTATTGTGCTCAAAGGAATAATCAACTGGAGGAATTCCATGTGAACTGGAAAGACCTCCAGGAATTGATGCAGAGTGAAAGGAGCAGAGCCAGACATTGTACACAGAGACTGATACACTGTGGTAAAAATCGAATGTAATGGACTTTTGTACTAGCAGCAATACAATGACCCAGGACAACTCTGAGGGATTTATGGAAAAGAATACACTCCACATTCAGAGGAAGAACTGCAGGTGTGGAAACACAGAAGAAAAACAACCGCTTGAACACATGGGTTGATGTGGACATGGTTGGAGATGGAAATGACCACACCAATGCAACTATCAATAATATGTAAATAAGTCTTGATTGATTACACATGTTAAAACCAGTGGAAATATGCGTTGGATATGTGAGGGGGCTGGGGGGGGGGGGTGAAGGGGAAAGTAAAAACAAGAATCATGTAACCATGGAAAATTTTTCTAAAAAAATAAAATATTCAAATCTAAAAAAAGAAAGAAAGAGTTAAGAGTTGATATGCCCTTTGGGGAAGGTAGGATCTAAAAATCACACATTTTAGAAGGATTTCTTTGAAAAACATTTAAAATTTTAAAAAGAAATTCTCAGCTACCTAGGAAACTTAGCTAATTTAGAAAGATAAATTGATCCCTGAAGGATCCAGAGGAATGAGGTCTTAACTGAAAGGCAACTTATTTGCCCAATGGCATTCAAATAACATTTAAGAAAAGGAATCAGAACAAGTTACTGCAACTGTACAACAAAGTACATAAGCAACCAGGGAGACCTTATACACGTATGATTTTTAAGAGTGAAAAGATAGTCTAAGTAGAATCATAATAACAATGGCATATGACAACACTGTATGTGTGAGATAGAAAATTCACCTGATAGGTGATTTTAATTTATAAGCACAAGGAAAGATAAACCTGTTAAATCATAAAGCTAACTCCATGATGAAGCAACATAAACAACATTATGTATTCCATTTAGAAAATTAAAATTTTCAACATCTTTTTTGATTAATGAGATATACATGTTTTAACAGCTCATACAGGTCATCCCAAAAGTATGACTAATATGATCTCACTAAAAGTAAAAATCTAAATATATTTAATTCAGTTGGTCAAAGTATTATTATATACTGACTGTAACTCATTTGGAGTAGTAAGTAAGCCTCTCTCTTGAATAATTTCATATCAACTTAAGAAGAACTGATTCAGGACCAACTGAATACTTAAAGAGCAGCTAGGTAGCTCAGCAGATAAGAGTGCCAGGCCTAGAGTCAGGAGGAAGACCTTGGTTTAAATTTGACCTCAGACACTTCCAAACTGGGCGAGTCATTAAATCCCAATTGCTAGCCCTTACCACTCTTCTGCTATGGAACCAATACTCGGGACACACTCTAAGACAAAAGGTAAAGGTTAATTTTTTTTTTTAAAGAATGAATAGGAAGGAAGGACAACTATTATCAAACATTGTACGGTTAATTATGAGTCAAGACTAGAACTAAAAAATTTTAGTTCTTAGAAGGAACATAGAATTACAGTTTAAAATCATCCATCTCAGTGGGAGACAGCCATAACAAAAATTAAAATAAATAAAATAAAATCATCCATCTCCTGAAAGAGAGATGATAGGCTCAGAGCATTGATTAATACATTTTTTTTTCATTAGACATGGCTAATGATGGAATTTATTTTGCTTAACTATATTTGTTGCAAGAATTTTGTTTTTCTTTTTTCTTTTTCAAAGAGGGAGGCATGGGAGAGAGAAAAAATAGGTTTCTGTTCATTGAAAAAATTAAATTACAAAAAGAATTTTTATTCCAAAATTTGCCTTAATGGGACTTTCTAAAAAAAGTTGTCATTAAAACGTTAACCACCTATGTTCTAAGCAAGACTCTGTTAGGTGCTATAGAGATCCAAATAGGATTATAACATAGTTTTTGCCTTTATGAAGCTTACAGTCCGGTAGATGAGAAATGGAATGCACCTAAATAACTATAACACAAAGTACAATGTGAAAGTGTATTAAAGGGGCAGCTAGGTGGCTCAGTGGATAGAACCAAGCCTGGAGTTGGGGGGATCTGAGTTCAAATCTGTCCTCAGACACTTCCTAGCTGGTTCAACTCTGGGCAAATCACTTAACCCTATCTCCCCTTCTTCCCCTCAAAATGGATGAAAAGAGATACAAAGTATTATGAGAGTTAGAAGGAAAGAGCACTTCTTGCTGGGAAAAGCAAAAAATACTAAGATATGCTTCCTGGAAGAGATGGTAATTTGAAATGAATAATAAGTACTACCACAAACAAAAATATAATTAACATTAACTTCTGCCATGCAAATAAAAGGGGAAAGTTTAAAATGTAGGGAGATTAGAAGAACATAGAATAATTTACCTGTCAAATTTATGGATAAGGAAAGAATTTATGACCAAACAAGATTGAGAACATTATGGGATATAAAATGGTTAATTTTGATTACATCAAATTAAAGAGTACTTAAACAAATAAAATCAGTTCAGCCCAGATTAGAAAAACTGAAAACTGGGGGAAATTTTTATAATAAATTTCTCTGACAAAGACCTCATTCCTGAGTCAACTTTATAAGAATACAAGTTATTCCTCAACTGATAAATGGTCAAAAGATATCGAACAGGAAGTTTTCAGAAGAAGAAATTAGTTATCTTTAGTCATATTAAAATGCTCTAAATCAACATTGATTAGAGAAATGCAAATTCAAACAACTCAGAGGTACCACCTCACACCTATCAGATTAGCTAATATGACAGAAAAAGAAAATGACAAAACTACAAAGGGGATGTGAGAAGATTGGGACACTAATTCATTGTTGGAGTTGTGAACCTATCCAACCATTCTGGAGAGTAACTTGGAACTGTGCTCAAAGGGCTAGAAAATTGTCCATACACTTTGCCCCAATAATATCACTACTAGGTCTGTATCCCAAAGAGATTTAAAAGCAGAAAAACCTTGGAAGACTTGCATGAACTGAGGAAAAGTAAAGTGATTAGAACTAGGAGGGCACTGTACACAGTAAAAGCAATACTGACCAATGACAACTATTTTGTGAAAGACTTAGCTATCTTCAGCAACACAATGGTCCAAAACAATTCCCAAGGATTTATGATGAAAAATGTTATCTACTTCCAGAGAAAGAGCTGATGGAGTATGGATGCAGACAGAAACATATTTATTTTTGCTTCATTTTTCTTGGTCTGTGTTTTCTTTTACAACATGATTAATATGGAAATATGTTTTGCAGAACAGTACATGTATAACCTATATCAAAATTGCTTGCTTCTCAATGAAGGGGGAAGGCAAAGAGAGGGAAAGGATATGGAACTAAAAAATTTTTTAAAACAAATGTTTAAAAAAAAAAATGTTAAGGGGGCAGCTGGGTAGCTCAATAGATTGAGAGTCAGGCCTAGAGATGGGAGGTCCTAGGTTCAAAGCTGGCTTCAGACACTTCCCAGCCCTGTGACCCTGGGCAAGTCACTTGACCCCCATTGCCCACCCTTACCACTCTTCCACCTAGGAGCCAATACACAGAAGTTAAGGGTTTAAAAAAAAAAACAAATGTTAAAAATTATTTTTACATGTCATTGGAAAAAAAAAATTTAAAACAAGAAGATAATATCCATCAACATATTCTAAAATATTTGACTGACTGATCAATTACTAATCAATGAAAAGATAAACAAAATGCCTCCTTAATTTATTAAAAACAAATTCTGGTAACAAAAGAAAAGAGACAAGCAGAACCAATTATGGAAGCATTGATAGCAAACATTAAATCTTCAGCTGACATGAAGCTAGGAAAGAGAGCTAACCTGTCAGATGACAGAATTTGAGTCCAAAAAGATTGCAAGATAGAACAATGTAAAAGAACCATTGATATACTGTAGTAGGGTTAAATGTAAAGTCTTACATTCAGGTTCAAAAAAATCAAGAATGGGAGATATGGCTAGACAATTTATGTGGGAAAAGACCTGAAGGTGTAAATGTACTGCAAGGCCAATTAATCAATTTTATGACATGGCAACCGAAAAAGGCCCAATATTTTAAGACTGTATAAATTGAAGTACAATGTCCAAAATGAGAAGTTAAAACAGTTTCACTGCATTTTGCCTTGTTCAGACCACAGCTAGAGTACTGTATTTAATTCTTGGTACCATACTAGACTAGAAGAATACTGACAACTAGGAGAAGACTTGAGGGGGAAAGGGGAACAGTATTTGCTGAGCTCTCTAGTTGAAGAGGGATTGTACTTGTTCTACTTCATTCCAGAAGACAGAGCTAGAACCGATACATAGCAGTTCCAGAAAGACCAGTGTTAACTCATTGAAAGAACAATTTCCTAGCACTTAAAGCTGCTACAAAGGTGAATGGGCTACCTCAGGTGATATGAAATTCTTCACCACCTGATATCTTCAAGCAGAGAGTAAACTGGTCACTTGTTAGGGATAATATAGAGCAGTGGTGTCAAACTCAAAAGCAATCCCTGAGATCCCTGCAGGTTGTATATTGATTTTAAAAAAACCACAAACTGAGATTATTTTTATTTTGTTAAACATTTCCCAATTACATTTTAATCTGGTTTGGGCAAGCCCTGGAAGTTTGACACCTCTGTTGTAGAGATGTTCTGTTCACAGATGAAGTGGAATATTTGACTTCTGAAGAACCATTCAACAATGAGATTCTATGATTCTATAGTAGTAGAGAAACATAGTAAGATGATGATGAAATTGGACCTTAAAAACTTTTTTTAAAGTCATGGGCCTTTGAGTTGTAAAGGTCTTCAGAGATTATCCAATCTTCTAATTTTACAGAAAAGGAAAGACTTGTAATAGGAACTCAACTTATAAATTTGCTGGGAATTCCAAGATGAGGAAATATCCTCTATTGGGGCAGATCAACACCTCTGAGGCTTTGAGAGAACTGCCTAGACTAGAGCACTGAGAGTACCTTACACACTCACAAAACAGGTATGTATCAGAGGTGGAATTCGAACTAAGTCTTTTTGGCTTTAAATTCAGCTCTCTATCCACAACGACATGATGCTTTGCACAGATGAAGCCCCTAATACTAATTCAGGCTCCTTAATCCAAAACTCAGTGCTTTCTCATTTTCATCAAAAGATTTTTACACAATAATTCTAAATAATCCAAATAAAAATTTATTGAACCGTAGTAAATATTATTTATCTTTTTAAGTCCTAAATATTAGTCTACATTAAAATAAATTGAAAAATGCGGAAACATCAAAAGTGTAATGCTCTCAATGAGGGTACTCATTTGACATGATTCCCACTATACCTGTCACTAAAGACCCTAAAAAAAGGCCTAAGTTTATTAGTTAACCTCCAGTCATTTTTTGTTTTGTTTTTAATTTTTTTCTAAAACCTTTCCCTCTGTCCTGGAATCAATACTGAGTATTGGTTCCAAGGCAGACGTGTGGTAAGGGCTAGTGACTTGGCCAAGGTCACACAGCTAAGAAATGTCTGAGGCCAGATTTAACCCAGGACCTCTAGTCTCTGGGCCTGGCTCTCAATCCACTGAGGCACCTACCTGCCCCCAAAGCAGTCATCTTTTTAAAACAGATATAAACCATTTGAAAGTCTAAGAAATTTTTTACTCTTCATAATCTGGCTCAGTGAATTAAACAATACTCCTTGGATGACTGATTTTTATTTGAAACTTTAAAAAAAGCAGTGTAATTTGTATTCTTAAAAAACCAAAAAATCCACACTTATAGTATCTATAACATTAGGTTTTTGATTAAACAAATTTTGCATTTCATTTGAGTTACAAAATGTCAATTAGAAGTCTAATTAAAAATGCTTTCCTGGGGCAGCTGGGAAGCTCAGTGTTGAGAGCCAGGCCTAGAGACAGGAGGTCCTAGGTTCAAATCCGACCTCAGACACTTCCCAGCTGTGTGACCCTGGGCAAGTCACTTGACCCCCATTGCCTACCCTTACCACTCTTCCGCCTTGGAGCCAATACACAGAAGTTAAGGGTTAAAAAAAAAAAAAAATATATATATACACACACACACACACACACACACACACACACACACACACATAAAATCTATACTAAGGGTCAATTCCAAGGCAGAAGAGCAAGGGCTGGGCAATTGGGATTAAGTGATTTGTCCAGGGTCACACAGCTAGGAAGTGTTGGAGGTCATATTTGAACCCATGTCCTCTCAACTCCAGGCCTGGCATTGTACTACCTAGCTGCCTCAACCCAGTATTTTTCTAGTCTATATGATATGCTGTTTCTGAATTGTATTTTTAGGATAACTTATTATTCAACTATAAATTTCTCGGGCAGTTGAGCATAGCAGAAAGAGCGCTAGTGCTGCCTCAGAAAACCTAGGTTCAAGTCCTGACTCAATCACTAGCACTGGGAGCACCCTCAACTTAAGACCTCTGAGTCTCAATTTCTTCCTCTTGTAAAACAGAGATAAAAATGGTCACTCTACTGTGCCTCACATGACATTATGACCATGAGTACAAAGAATAGGGTCCATGCTAATACCCTGTATTTATAAGAGGCTTGATTAGATGGGATTCAATTCAACAGATGTTTATAAATGTTCACAAAGCAATCTGTCAAAGGTGACAGTCAACATTAATTTTGGTATTAAAAAACCACAACTTTGTTCTTATTCTTCCAAATCAAACTCTTCTTTCAACATATCACTGAAAATACCACATAAATCCATCTCAGTTAAAAATTAACTTTAATAACTAGCTCATCTTCTCAGAGAGTTGAAACTTTAGTTTGCAGTTTCATCTTTTTTAGACTTACCCTAATGCTATGATCTGAACCATAATAAAAGGTTTATTTAAAGAGGTAGGAGAAAATTAAGAACAGAAAACTATTTTGATTTTCAAAGTTTCCTGTCACCAAGAAATTCAATTCAGGAAACAAATGTCTATTTTATGAAAAAGAAATTTTGTCTTAAGAAAATTTTAATGACATATATCAGGCACTATGCTAAGTACTAGAAACAGACTAACATTTAAAAAAGCCTTCTAGGCCCTCAAGTTTACATTATACTGGAGGATGGGGAGAAATAGTTAAAATAACCTGTGCTAGGTTCAGTAAAATTTCCATTAATTTCAGTAACCAAACATTACAACTACCACCCAAACTCACTCAGATACCTTAACCAGTTAAAATAATTCCTATAGTTTTAATGTGACAGAAGAATGTATAATGTCCAAATTAAGCAATACTTAATCATTCTACTAGATTTTAACCAAGCATGACATCAAATAATCTATGACATGATCCAGTTTAGGGATTCAAATAAGAATACTAACAAAGCTTCTGTCAGATATGTTGTTGAAAAAGTCATTAAGCCACACTGCATACTTAACTCTTTGCAAAATTGAAAAGTTGTATTAGTGCTAGCCAGTTTAATTCCAAATAAGGATATATTCTTGGTCATATAAAAAAATATAGGAGAAAAGGAGGAAATCAGCAGAAATCTACAAGAGCCATTTATTTTGTGCTTCAATGTATAAAGTATTTTTGGCCTGGTGTGACTGTATCCTGGTTGTAGAGGCCTATCTTTTCCTGTTCCATTACTGGTTGCATGACACTTTAGAAGCAGAATCCTGCCCCCAAAATAGTTCTACAAGTTTTGTTCTTTCCATAACTTGACAACTACATACAAATGTGTTTTTTATTTTTGGCTGTCTCCTGAAAGGGGTCAAACTTGATTCAAAAGGACTACTAGGTTTATGATAGCAACAATAAATACTAAAGAATTTATAACTGAAAAACACTGGAAAACTTGAGCATTTTTCAAAATAAAATATAATACTGTGCTTTCCTAGAGTACTAAACTAGGGCTCAAAAACTTTAATCTTTCTCGTCTGTCATGTTTTGATAACTAAAACAAAAAATAAAATTTTCACAGACTCCAAGGACAATTAGAATATAAATACTACATTGATTGTCTAAAACAGGACAATTTTGAAAGCAATATTTATAGTCATATATTTAATATTTATAGTAACTACAAGACAAATTAAACATTCTTTTTGGCTTCCTCAAGTAAGAGAAATATCTTTTAAAATTACAGAGGACAATATTTGCTTGCTATCTGCAATTATTTTAACATTACAAGTCTCTTAAATCAAGAAGGTTTCAAAATTGCTAAATTTAATATTAAAAAGTAGAGCAGATGATTAGGCTCTTTAAAAAAATTCCCATAATAGAATTTAAAGTTTCTAATCAGAATCTGTTTACTTAATTCTTAACCTAAAATTATATCAACATATTTGCACAATGAATGTTTCACTCTCGAAGTTTTCATCACATAATTTATTAGCCATAATTTAACTGTGACATGAAAAGTTCTTTCCCATTAAAGTTGTTTAAACAAATACCCATTTGACCAAAAAGAAAATACAAATGATTTTTTAAAATTAGCATTGTGATAATAAAACAACTGCTGTTTCATATACAAATAATGTACCAGTAATATTTCTTATAATTTGAGAAAAAACTAATCTAATCCTGCCACACATCTAATCCACCAAAACCTCCATTTTAGCCAGGAAATGTATATTATAACAATTTCCACCCCATAAAATTAAATAACTTTTTATCATCTGTACATGGCTAAGTAAAAAATAACTTTATACATTCAACAGAAAAATAACTAACTTGAGAGAAAATAATGGGCTTGGGAAAACTTAGTTAAAGTTTAAGTCAATTTTAAAATACTGTAGTTTGTGAGAGCACTGCATTTTACAAAAGTCAACAAGTAATTTATCTGACTCATAGTTTAAACATTTAGGAAACACAGATATTTTAAATTACACCAAAGTGAGCAATAAGACCTTCTAAGTGTATCAGCCTATAAGCAAGTGTCCAATATGTGTGCTTCATAACATTAAGCAAAAGAGGTTTCTAAGAACATGTGCAAATCAAATATTTTTAACTCATCAAGGGACTCCGTTTAAATATTTTCAAATAATGTAAAAGAACTTTTTTGTAGAATAAACAAACATTACCTAATAATCATTTTTGCAAATCAGGGTTTTCATAACTCAGTTTGCTTAGTACAAGATATACTAGTATACCTAACTTCTGAATTAAAAATAAACTCGGCATGCACAAAGGAACCCGCCACACTAAAATCTCACCTGTCATCATGCTCACTGAAATTAGTCTCTCTGCAATTCATCTATTTTAATTTTTACCTCAATAACTCAATATAATCTCACTTTGATTACCTAAAAATAACCCAAACAACTTAAAATCAGCCTTCTCCTGCTTACTCACAACATTTAAAACAATTTGACAGCATAAGAAAAAACAAAAAAGTCCCTGAGACCTTAAAGATTTTACCATTGCCAAAAAAAAAAAGACAGATGAAAAGGCAGTCATATACATTTGCCCTTAAGGAAGAGATCCTCTTACATACACAACTGAGATATTAAAACACGAGTAAGTGCATAGATTTATAATGGGGATCAGCAAACCTGGGCAGAGGAGCTGGCAAAAAAGGTATCTGGTCGTGAAAGTTACTATATGATAGCAGAAGATGCAATTTGGAGTAAGAATAAGGACCGAAATAAACTACAGAATACATCTATTTACTAGATATGGGATGACAATACTACCTTTCTCTTACATGGTTGTGGCCCCAGATGGATAAATGAATCAGCCAGTTCCATACACTTTATACTGAAGGAATGATTAAAGTCTCCCATCTGTATCAGTTGCTATGGATCAGTATCAACTGAAATAATCTCTTTTCCTCATACAACCACCTGCAGAAAAATGCATTCCTCACCTCCCCACCAAACGTACAGGTGTCTGGGGGCTGCAGCTAAGGAACTTTTATATCACTAATCTTTCTTTTCTTCCAAAGAAGCAGAACCATACACAATTTCATCCTTAATACGAAGGGCAGATATGGTATAGAAAAGATCGGAGGAGGAAAAAAACCCAGTCCATCTTCTAAGTGTAATGACTACCGGGGCAACAATAAAAAAACTGCTGGAGTTTCAACAATTTAATTCAACGAACATTCCATTTGTGGACAATCTGGCCGACAGTGGAGGAGGAAAAGGGTTAGAATAAATTCCTTTAAGCATTTGAGTTCAGAGATGAATACTGTAGCCTTAGAACTGGGCTAGGGGAAAAGAAAAACTAACTGGGTTTGGGGGTGTGTGTGCAGAATTATGAGGAGGAGCTTACTGCTAGCTCCTGACTTAAAGGGCCTGGTCTCCCCTCCCTGGCAAAGAACAGGTTAAAAAGGCTGTTGCGCTTCCCTCCGACAGGGAAGGTGCAGGGAGAGGAAGGGGGTTGCTGGGAGGGGAAAAAAACACTGGTCTCCAGCAAGGTGGGGGCTGCAGCAAACACTATTCCTCTGGGGAAAAGGCGGGGAGGGGCACCAAGCTGAAAATGATCAGAGATGGGGAAGGGGCGGCAGGGAGAGGCGGTGTAGGAACCTGTGCTTCCCTAGCCCCCGGGGAAGGGAGGCGAGGGGCTGGGATAGGAGGTGAAAGCTCTTCTCCCAGAATAGGCCCGGATCTCCGCCCCTGGGAGGGCGGAGGGACTGAGGCCTTTCCTGGGGGAGGGGGTGGCGCAGCCCCTCCCCACTCCGGCCAAGGAGGGAGGCTGACTCCTTCAGCGGCCTAATGTCCCCAGTCCAGGCTACCGAGGCACGCCGGGAGCAGCGGGTTGCCTCGCCTCTTCAGGCCGAGGTAGGCCAAACTGGCTCGGAGAAGCAGTCTCCGTCCCCTCCGCCTCTCCCTCACCCACCCGCCATCCAGGCCCTTCCCCCCAAGCTGCGACGGGCTGGGCCGAAGCGCCTTACCTGGATTCCCGGGACTCGTCTCCCGCCGAAGAATCGGTTAGGCGGAGGTTGTGAGGAGGGGAGGGGAGGCGGAATGGCCTGTAGGGGGGCGGGCGCCGGGGGTCGGGGAGGGAGGGAGGGGGAAGCCGAGCCAGACGCTGCGGCCACAGGGCAAACACTAAAGAGAATGAGCCGCTCGGGCTCCCGC
>NC_058131.1:243705452-243726553 GCF_016433145.1 Gracilinanus agilis
AAGATCGGAGGAGGAAAAAAACCCAGTCCATCTTCTAAGTGTAATGACTACCGGGGCAACAATAAAAAAACTGCTGGAGTTTCAACAATTTAATTCAACGAACATTCCATTTGTGGACAATCTGGCCGACAGTGGAGGAGGAAAAGGGTTAGAATAAATTCCTTTAAGCATTTGAGTTCAGAGATGAATACTGTAGCCTTAGAACTGGGCTAGGGGAAAAGAAAAACTAACTGGGTTTGGGGGTGTGTGTGCAGAATTATGAGGAGGAGCTTACTGCTAGCTCCTGACTTAAAGGGCCTGGTCTCCCCTCCCTGGCAAAGAACAGGTTAAAAAGGCTGTTGCGCTTCCCTCCGACAGGGAAGGTGCAGGGAGAGGAAGGGGGTTGCTGGGAGGGGAAAAAAACACTGGTCTCCAGCAAGGTGGGGGCTGCAGCAAACACTATTCCTCTGGGGAAAAGGCGGGGAGGGGCACCAAGCTGAAAATGATCAGAGATGGGGAAGGGGCGGCAGGGAGAGGCGGTGTAGGAACCTGTGCTTCCCTAGCCCCCGGGGAAGGGAGGCGAGGGGCTGGGATAGGAGGTGAAAGCTCTTCTCCCAGAATAGGCCCGGATCTCCGCCCCTGGGAGGGCGGAGGGACTGAGGCCTTTCCTGGGGGAGGGGGTGGCGCAGCCCCTCCCCACTCCGGCCAAGGAGGGAGGCTGACTCCTTCAGCGGCCTAATGTCCCCAGTCCAGGCTACCGAGGCACGCCGGGAGCAGCGGGTTGCCTCGCCTCTTCAGGCCGAGGTAGGCCAAACTGGCTCGGAGAAGCAGTCTCCGTCCCCTCCGCCTCTCCCTCACCCACCCGCCATCCAGGCCCTTCCCCCCAAGCTGCGACGGGCTGGGCCGAAGCGCCTTACCTGGATTCCCGGGACTCGTCTCCCGCCGAAGAATCGGTTAGGCGGAGGTTGTGAGGAGGGGAGGGGAGGCGGAATGGCCTGTAGGGGGGCGGGCGCCGGGGGTCGGGGAGGGAGGGAGGGGGAAGCCGAGCCAGACGCTGCGGCCACAGGGCAAACACTAAAGAGAATGAGCCGCTCGGGCTCCCGCAGCCAGGCAGGAAGTGACGGGGGGAGGGACAGGGCCCGACCCCCTCCTTCCCCAATCCCCTCCCCCCATATGCAGAAACCACAATTCCCGGCAGGCTCAGCGCTGCTCCAGCTACTGAGACTACAATTCCCAGCAGTCGCCGCGTGCAATCCTCCCATTCCCCTCCACGTAGGGAACCAAAGTCGTCTTTTGCAAGCAAGCTGAGGTGTGGATCTTTGCTGAGGGTCATCCCTGCTTGTCACTTCTTGCGCTAGATCGCTGGGAACTGTAGTTCCGACATTTTACATAGGCCCAAATTCAGGGACAGCGGGCAGGAAGTGGCACCCTTTTAAAAGCATAGGCCGGGGAGCCACTGATAGGATGCCCTGGAACAGGTTGGCATTATTCACTTAGACGTGAGCAAACACGCATGGGTATAACTATTCTCATAGTCTTCAGCGGCACACACCCTCACTACCCACCAAGGATCCATGACAGCCTCTAGAACCCCAAGGGCCCTATTTACATTGTCTTTGTTTCCTCACCTGCCTTCTTTCTTTTCTTCTTTTTCTCCAAAGAGAGGAGCAGGAGTTAATATCATTAGATGGCTTTGTATCCAAAATCTTCCAGCCTCCTAAGGAAAAAAAAAATTAAATATCTTATGTAGTTTGTACCACTTTATGACTAGCTTTAATTTAGTTTTTATTTATCCGGGGTTTTTTAAGAGCACACCATGAAATTATTCTCCAATCTTGCTGTTTCTGGGCTCATTTTTTGATAGGAGAAATAAAACAGGTGATCTCCATTCTTATTCTTCTATGTGATTCTTCAGCATAACTTTCCCTAATTCCTCCCTAAAGGATATATCTAAAACACTAGGTACCTTTCTTTTGTGATTTTTATATATCATGATACTAATGCAACACTTGGGCTGTCCATCTATTATCCCTCGCACTAAATACATGACAAGCCTACCTCATTACTTTCATGAGCTAAGAATGATACTCATTAAAATCCATCTTTTTTCATGTAAAGTATATAATTTATCTCCACAGTAATCAATCAACAAGCATTTAATAAGTACCAACTATTAATCAGGCAATATACTAGGTGCTAGAGATATAAGGAAAAGCAAAACAGTCTATTCCCTCAAGAAGTTTACATTTTAACCTGGAGCAAGATGAACATATGTACAAAACTATACATTTTGTGTATACAAAACACATACAAAATGAATATAAGGAAGTCTTGAAGGAAAAGACACTGGCACCTGAGGAACCAGGAAAGACATCATATAGAAGGTGATACACATTGCACAGGGCTATGATATGTCTTCAATAAGTAAATATTAATTACATTTAATTTGGATGGCAACAGGAAACAGTCAAGTTATGATCACATAATATGATATAGGCCTTACTTTGAATTAGCTGACCTGGCTGATGTTCAGATTAATAAAATTCCTACTTTGGTATCTCAATGAGAACCCAGAGTAAGTTCTGGTGTCTCAATAGTCAAATAATTTTTTGTTTTTGTTTTGTTTGACTAGTATGACTTTCTTTGTAGCAATGAGAGAATGAATGCTAAATGAGAGAGGGGGAGAAAAACAGAGACAGAGAGAGATACCAGGGTTTTCAAACTTCAATTACATTAAAATCATAGTCCTTCCCTCGTCTTCCCACCCCCAAAACCTTTTTGTTTATTTTTTTCTTTTTTTAACCCTTATCTTCTGTCTTGGAATCAAGACTGGATATTAGCTCCAAGGCAGAAGAGTAGTAAGTGTTAGGCACTTGGGATTAAGTGACTTGCCCAGGGTCACATAGCTAGGAAGTATATGAGGTCAAATTTGAACCCAGAACCTCCCATCTCTAGGTCTGGCTCTCTGTCCACTGAGCCTCTGGCTGCCCCTTGTTTATGTTTAAGAAGAAATATTTCATACTTAAGCCATATGGTGTTTTGTGGATGTTAAACTATATTTTGTTTTGTATATTGCTACTAAAACGGAGTGAAAGGCAACTAGGTGGCCCAGTAGAGAGAGCACCAGGCCTGGAGCTGGGAGAACCTGTATTCAGATGTGACCTCAGATACTTCCTAGCTGTCTCACCTGGGCAAGTTACTTAACACCATTTACCTATCCCTTACCCTTCTATCTTAGAGCTCTTACTAAGACAGAAAGGACTTTAAAAAAAAACAAAAAGAAAGAAAGAAAGAAAAAACAAAGTAGAGTAGTTTGGAATTATGCAATGAAAGTATATAAAGCTTGCATAACCTTTTACCCAGAGATTCCACTGATATGCATATACCCCAAGGAAATTCGAGGAGAAAAAAGTCCTACATACATCAAAATATTCATACCAACACTTTTTTGTAGTAACTAAAAACTGGAAGCAAAGTAGGTGCTTATCATTTGGGAAATTATTACATTCATGAATGTAATGGAACATTATGCACCATCAAATGAATAGGAAGACCATAGAGAAGTATAGAAAGACGCATATCAGTGATTGTGAACCTTTTAGAGACTGTATGCTGTACCCCCCTTTCTTCCCCCAAGACCTTGTGCCTTGCTTGGACCCCTCCACACAAAGTGCCACATGCACCACCACCCCTTACTCCACACGGGATTGAGAAAACACTGCATTGGGCTGCTGGGCAGAGGGGCAGGTGATAGGAAAAAAATGTCATCAGGCACAGTGGAGAGGGGGAGGGGAGCAGCTCCATCCAAGTTCCTCTGCCTTTCTAGTAATGAATTCTGGCAGATGACAGCGCCATGTGCCCATAGAGAGCACTCTGCGTGCCCTCTCTGGCATGCATGCCATAGGTTCACTATCACGGACATATGTGAATAGATGCAAAGAGAAGTATGCACTACCAAGAAAACAATATATTCAATGACTACAAGAATGTTGATGGAAAACAACAACAACAATAAAGCCAAGATTTAACCCTGGAATTTTAATGACCAAGCCTGGGCCAGAAGAAAAAATGAGAAAATGCACCTCTGTCCTTTTTTTTTTTGCAGAGGTGGGAGAATTGTAGATATTGTACAACTCTATCAATCCATTAACAAACATTATCTTCTACATAATAGGTGGCAGAAATACAAAGACAAAAGTGAAACAGGTCTTGCCATCAAGGAACTTAGTCTAGAGGGTTGAGGGGGAGACCATGAGAAGACAGCAGGTAAATACAGTGTATCAGTAGACAAAAGGTCATTTTGAAGAGGAGGGAAGGTACCCAAAATTAGAGGATTCCTGAATCTTAAAGGAACCTAGGCATTCTAAGATTCTAAGATGTGAGGAAAGAGCCTTCTGGGCAGAGGGAAAGCCAATACAATGAGGCAGATTAGAACTGAGGTTTCCTGTATGGGGATCAGTAAGAAGACCAGTTTAGTTGGACCATAGACCGTATGATACTCCAATGAAATGGAGTAAATGTGTAGCAAGCCTGGAAAAGTAGATTAGTGGCAGATTTTGAGATGCTTTAAATGCTAAAGTAGTCTTTTTCATCTTAGAAGCTGTGAAAAGGGAATTTATCCTTTTCCCCTTTTCGGCTATAGGTACCTAGTGTGAGTTTGAATTCCGGCTGGAAGTGAAGACTGTGTGAGGAAAATCATTGGATAAATTTAGTCATGAGGGCAGGATTATAGCCAGAAAAATGGAGCAATGGAGTCAAGAATATCCCCTGACCAGGAGGGCAGGATCATCTTCCCTGGACTGCTCCCTGATTGGTGCAGACAAAATGGAAAGCCATGATTGGTTCCTAAAATGTGACAAGTGAGAGTCAGTGGGAGGAGGAAGGATATAAAAAGCTTTAAGAGAAGGAAGTAAGGGCTCTGTCTCAGGCATCCTGCCAAGGATCTGGCATGCTAGGGTGTTGCTGTAGAAGCCATGTGGCTAGTTAGAATAGGCCTTTTTCTCTATCTCTCTGCCTTTACCTATCCAAGTAATTCTAATAAACTTTATAAAGATTCCAAGGGCCCAAGTCCTAATTTTAATTCCTACAAAGCAATAAGGAGCCATTGGAATTTACTAAGCAGAGTAGTAAGGCAGCTAGGTGACACAGTTCTCACTACAGTGCTAGGCCTGAGGGAGAAAGACTCATTTTCCTGAGTTCAAATCCGGCCTCAGATACTTACTAGTTGTTTGACCCTAGGCAAGCCATTTAATCCTGTTTGCCTCAGTTTCTCATCTGTAAAATGAACTTGGAGAGAGAAATGGCAAACCACCCCAGTATCTCTGCTAAGAAAACCCCAAATGGGATCATGAAGAATTGGACACAACTAACAAGAAAGAGTAACATGGCCAGACCTGCCCTTTAGGACAATCATTTTACAAATATCTAATTTTATTCTCATAACAACCCTAGGAGGTAAGTAATATTATTATCTCCATTTTACAGATGAGAAAATTGAGGAAGACAAAGGTTAAGTGACTTTCAAAGCTAGTTAAGTGGCTAGCGCTGGATTTGAGCTCAAGTCTTCCCAACTTGAGATATAACACTAAATGTTCTTGTTGAGCATAAGTAAGTTTAATGAATATTTCTGCAGATGACCATATCTAAGCAAAGGTATAGCAACATCATCAAGAAAATGTATGATTAGAAAAGGAGGTGGGTTAAGTCAGTCAATTAAATCCAGAAGGCATTTTATTAGGCCTATTGTTGTTCAATCATGTCTGCCTCTTTGTGACCCTGTGGACCATAGCATACTAATGCTGTCCTCCATGGATTTTCTTAGCAAATTTATTGGAGGGCTTTGCCATTTCTTTCTACAGTGGATTAAGGGAGACAGATGTTATATAACTTGCCCAGCATCACTCAGCTAGTAAATGTCTGAGGTCAGATTTGAACTCAGATTTTCCTGGCTCTAAGCCCAGTGCTCTATCCCCTAAGCCACCTGTGCCTTTACTACGCCTGCTATGTCCCATTCACTGTGACAGGTACTGAAGATTCAACAACAAAAATGAAAAACCCTTAGGTATCTTATAGTCTCTTAGAGCAAGATGTTATGTATAAAAGTCAATACTTGCAAAATACATAAAAAGTAATTTGGCAGGACTTGGGGGTGGTGGCGAGTAAGAGACAAACCATGGGTGGAGGAGGTAGTTGACAAAGTGTCCCAAATAGGACCATTAAACATGCCCATTTGGCTAAAGAGTAAAGTAATATCAGTCAATCAGAATTCATTCATGTAAGGAATTAAGGGTTTGACTAAATATGTGAGAATTAATATGGGGGTCGCCAATTTAAAAATATTATATCTCAAGCCAAAATGACTTGTAGTAGCTTTATTTACAAAGAGGTGGAAAGAGTGAAAGTAGAAAAATGCAAAAAGAGGGTAGAGAAGATGACTAGCCTATCACACTAAATATTGCTCCAGTCCCGTAGGGCTTGTTAACAATACAATACAATACAGGG
Organism: Gracilinanus agilis; assembly: GCF_016433145.1. Classification (NCBI taxonomy): domain Eukaryota; kingdom Metazoa; phylum Chordata; class Mammalia; order Didelphimorphia; family Didelphidae; genus Gracilinanus; species Gracilinanus agilis. Next base: position 243,711,933 of record NC_058131.1, read on the forward strand.
GAACCCGGTATTCCACCCACAAGGCCTCCTCCTTCAAGAGGGGAAAATCTCTCCGAAGCTACTCTCTCTCCAGAAGCCAGGAAAGGAAAGCCAGCTACTTACTCACCCAAGAAACATTATAAGAGCCAAGGTCCCAAGTTGAAACCGAGGTCCGAGTCCCAAGTCACCTCCTGAAGACCACTCCCAAAGATGACCTGCTGAAGACGGAAGGTCTTCCCCAGCAGAGGAAATTCAGGACTTTTTATAGTCACTTCTTGTCCCTTCCCCTCTTCATAGGGGCCAATCACAGCTTCCAAATTGCCTAGCACTGCCCAGGGGGGCAATATCCATGGGATCCATATCTCATCCTCTGAAGGTGTCAACTCCTATCAAAGGATTATCAAAGTTTCTGATTGATTGGATTAAAAGGATGAGGCTCTCCAAGTAAGTGACTTATGAATTCTCTTACTTGATAACAAAGTGTTAACTCAAAATAGACAAAGAGAATAAAGAATTCTCTTTCACAATCAACACCTACTATGTGTCAGGTATTTTGCTAACTGCTAGGAGCTTACTATTTAAGGCAGTGATGGGCAAACTTTTTAAAGAGGGGACCAAAGGAAAGGAAATGCTCATCTGTTAGTCTGTTTCTAAGGCAACTCTTTCGAAGTTTCATTGTATGGTATCCTACTCATTGTATTCGTCAGATTAGGAATAATGTCAGGTGGCTGGATAGAACATTTCAGGGGGCCTCATCTGGTCTGCTGGCCATAGTTTGCCCATCACTGATCTAAGGGATGGGGGTAGGGGTAGGCAGAGTAGAAATACACAAAAGGAAGCTGAAAAAGGTGGTAGGGGGCCAGAGGTGAGAAGGTACTTGGCTCCAGGGCATATTTGAGAAAACCAGAGAAATCCAAAAACAGAACTGATGGTAGGAAATGAGGAATTGATTGCCCGGGACTCTCTTATTAAACCATATCTTATCTTCTGTTCTAGTATCAATTCTAAGACAGAAAAAACAGTAAGGGCTAGCAATTGAGGGTTAAGTGACTTGCAGAGGGTCACACAACTGGGAAGGATCTGAAACCAAATTTAAACCCAGGTCCTCTCAGACTCTGGGCCTGAAGTTCTAAACACTGGGTTATCTAACTGCCCCAGGGCTCCCTTTTTAAAGGATGTATTTGGAGCTCATAACTCCATTCTCCAGAGAGTCCAATCAGAGAGGCAGAGGACACTGATGAGATGTGAATACCAAGATTGATTTGATTTTACAGGATGAGATTTCCCAGTTATGAGGTTCATGTGGCATGATGTAGAAATCCAAATAAGTCCAAAAGCAGTGTAGCTGACGGAAAATGAGGAGGTTGAAGCTACACCATGAAGAGTTTTAAATGTTAAACAGATGAATTTATATTTTATTCCAGAGGCATTAGGGAACCCATGAAATATCTTGAGCCAAAAAGTGAACTAGTCAAACCTAGGCTTTGGGAACATTTTTGGGACAACTATAAGGAGGAGAGATTAGAGAGAGACAAGATTGGAAGCAGGAAGGCCAACTAAAAACAGAGAGGTGACAAGGACTGGAAACTAGATTTGGGGTCATGTGAATGAAGAGAATGTAAGATGTATTGTGAAGGTAGAATTGATAGGACTTAGTAATAGAATTGGCTCTGGGGTGAGTTAGAATGAAAAGTGTGAGGATGACCCAGAAGTTGGATGAGTGCAAGGATGGTGGTTCCCTCATCTGAAATAGAAAAGTTAGGAAAGGTTTTTTTGGGGAGAAAACAATAAGTTGCATTTTGACATGTAAAAGTTTGAAGTGGCTCTGGAGCTGAGGATAAAAATGACAGGTGAATATATAGATTTAAAAGTCATCTGCTGAAATGATTATTGAACCCAGGAGAGTTGATTAGATCATCCACAGAGAGAAAGAAAAGAATTAGGTACAGGACAGAGGACTGGGGTATACTGACAGAAAGAGACGAGATACGGATGAAGGACTAATGAAGGAGATAGAATGATCAGATAGGTAGAATAGAACATTCTCTTTAAATATCTGTTTCTGTTTGAAATTACTAAATTAACATTAAAAAATTTAAGATATTTAAAATAAAGTAGAATTTGATAGAAATCCTAAAGATGAATTCTAAAAGTCTTCATGCAATGGTTAAATTATTGAAATAAAGTTGCTGATTCCCAAGATGATTACTTTGAAGGGAATGATACTCGATCCAAGGCAAATGCTATAATACATTTTGTTTAAAAATAAATCTAGGTAGGGCAGCTGGGTGGCTCATTGGATTGAGAGTCAGGCCTAGAGATGGAGGTCCTACGTTCAAATCAAGCCTCAGACACTTCCCAGCTGTGTGACCCTGGGCAAGTCACTTAACCCCCACTGCTTAGCCTTTACCACTCTTCTGCCTTATAACCAATACACAGTATTGATTCTAAGACAGAAGGTGTGGTTTTAAAACATTTTTTTTTCATCAAACAAACAAACAAACAAACAAATAAATAAATCTAAGGACAGCTAGCCTCAGTAGATAGAGAGCCAGGCTTGGAAATGGGAGGTCTTAGGTTCAAAGCTGGTCTCAGACATTTCCTAGCTATGTGACTCTAGGCAAATCACTTAAACCCAATTCCCTAGCCTTTAACACTCTTCTGCTTTAGAACTGATATGGATTAAAGTAAGAGTTTAAAAGAAAAAGAAACATATCCTAGCAGGCAGGATATTGACTTAGAAAACCACAAATTGATGTTATCTGTGTTGCATTGTATTTTTGTTTATTTTATTTGTTAAACATTTCCCAAATGTATTTTAATCTGTTTTCTGAGTTTTGCAGGGAGCTTGTGGCCTGTGGACCATGGGGTTTGACACCTCTATAACCAGGCTTTTCAGTTGTATGATGTAAATACATAGACTATTATTAAAAAATTTTGAGAAAGATTCCCTTTGTTGTGTGAAGTACCCCAGATATTTCAGTTTCCTATGATACAGAGCTGAGTGCATGATGTCCTGGAGTGTGAGAGGACCTCCTTAATTAATATCATAATATAATTTAAAAATGGAAGGTAATTTAGAGATTAACAAGGCCAAAACCCACATTTTATAGATTTAGAAAACTGTAGCATTCAAGCTATTTGCCCAAAGTTATAAAGGTGAAAAAAGGATTTCAGTGTATATGTGCATTGTCCATAGTCACTCAAAAGCAGTCTCTTTGCAAACTATAAAATATTACATTTTAAAATTACATAAATGTGAGCTATCATTAATATTATCTAAAAAGTTTTCAAAGTCTTAGCACTTCAACTGTGGATCTCAAAAAATTGGATCGTTCATTATGATTACTCCAACTTAAAGGGGGAATTGGATTTTTAAGAATTAAAAAATAAAAATAAAATGTGTAAGAATTTTCTGTTGATAGTTGTGGTTTTTCTATTTGGATTTTTGATTTTAATAACAAATTTCCACATAAGTTTTTGAAGTTATATGATACATATTGTCTTCCTTCAACCCTACCAGTGCTGACAAGCAATTCAGTCTGGGTTATACATGTATTGTCACACAAAATATATTTCCATATTCATTTTTGTAAGTGAATAATCTTATAAAACAAAAACCCCAAATCATATACTCAAATAAAAAAGTGCCAAACCATGTGTTTTCATCTGCATTTCTTTTCCAGCAGTTCTTTTTCTGGAGATGAATAGCATCATTTGTCATAAGTCCCTCAGATTTTTCCTAGATCATTTTATTGTTGTTAATAGCAAAATCTATCACATTGGATCATTCCACCATATTTCAGTTATGGTATATAATGTTCTTGTTCTGCTTATTTCACTCTGCATCAGTCCATGAAGGTCTTTCCAGTTCTTTCTGAAATAATCCTGTTCATCATTTCTTATAGCACAATAGTATTCCATGAAATGGTAGTTTTGAATTGAATGCTATATTCAGTAGATATTTTTATAGCTTAACATAATTATATATACTTAGATAAGTTTAATTGATATTTCATAGTAATATATATATATACACACTACAAATACTACATATAGTACATATAAATACTATATATTTGATAACAACTATAAGGTTTACAAAGTGTGTTGTTCTTCAAAACAACTCTGGGAGGTATAAAATATAAATACAAAATAAAATGCAGATACTCTCAACCCTGTATTGTAGATGGGAAAACTGAGGCTTAAAGCAGATAAGTCACTTGTCCTTGGTCACATAGCTATTAAGTGTTAGAATCAGGATTGTAATCCAGGTTTCCTGGCTGTTTGGGCCCTCAAGGAGCTCACGATCTAAAAGGAGAGACAATAAGTAAATAAATATGGTCAAACAAGCTATGTGCAGGAAAAATAGGGAAACAGTAGAATGAAGAGATTGGGAAAGGCTTCCTATATAATATAAGATTTCAGTTAGGACTTGAAAGAAGCTAGGGAAACCAGGAGGTGGAGATGAGGAGAGAATACATTCCAGGTGTGTAATATATTTTTTAAAATTGTCATATGGAAGAGAGATTAGATTATTTCTTTTTGGCCTACATGGGGGATACCTAAAGAGGAGTGAGAAGTTGAAAAGAACATTTAGACCGCACAAGAGAAAAGATCCTAACAATAAGACCAATTCAAAAATGGAATGGGCTGTCTCAGGACGTAATGGGATCTCCTTCACCAAAAGTCTTGCAGCGAAGTTGAAGAGAAGATTCTTATTCAGGTACAGGTTGGACTAGATCGACTCTCAGGTACCTTCTAACTCTGGCATTATTTGATCCTGTGAAATTCATTATTTTCCTCTTTTTACTCTCTTAAGTGGCAAAATAAGTAACTGGGGGAAAACGAAATAAAAATTTTAATTAAAAAACGACAAAATAAAATGAAGAAATAAGGTATTGGAATGAGGAGGGTTTTGTATATTTGATTAACATTTTCATTAGGTTTCAGTTACAACTCCCTCTAGATGCTGTATGATGCAAGGATGGATCTGTTGTAAGATGCCTTATTGGGAGATGACATTGAGCCACAGGGTAGATATTACACAATGTAAAAAGTTTAAATAGCAATTGTACTAGTCGGACATCAGGCTCAAGGATGGCAGATGGTGTTATTTAGACTAGTTATCCTCCATCTTTAAAATCAATAACATAATAGGGCAAAGTACAAAAGTGAAGAAAATGTTTCTGGAGGGAGTGAACCCCCACAAGTAGCCTGCCTACTTGGCAAGTTTCTGTTTGCAAGCAACTTGAATATTTAGCTAGAGAATTATTGCCAGCACCATAATAAAAAAGTAGTAGTTTCTTATTGTTCTTTATCATTATTTAGGAGAGAAGGAGATGGAATGTAACTCAATTTACAGTTATTAGACGTAGTAAAGATTATTAGACATAAACTATTGGGAGAAATTATGGAGTTTTTTTCTATTGGAAACTTTTAACAATGTCACATTAAAGATCAGTTAGTAACCACTCTACTAGAAATGTGAATGTGTAATGAAATGCTCAATTTGGCTTCATAATAATCAGTTGAAGATTGTGAATTTGGTATTTCAGCAAGTTTTGTATTTTGTTTAGACCCTTACCTTCCATTTTAGAATCAATATTGTGTATTGGTTCCAATGCAGAACAGTAAGGGCCAGGCAATGGGGGTCAAGTGACCTGCCCAAGGTCACACACGGTGGGATCCATATTTCTGAGAGGGGTTCAAGCTGCATCACAGAATTCCATAGTGCCCCCCAGAACTCTAAGAGAAGGGGCAGTTAAAGGCAGTTGTAGTCCTTGTATAAGAGTCAGGATGGGGGTGGGGGTTTAATACCAGGACTCCAACATATGGATCTCACGACACAAATAGGAAGTACTGAACACCATATTTGAACCCAGGGAACTCCTGTCTCAAGACCTGGCTCTCAGTCCACTAAGCCACCTTGTTGTTCCCCATCCTATTTGTCTTTTTACATATCTTTCAAGACTCTGACCTTACCATGAATTTCTAAAATTGGTCCTATTTTGTGTTAAAAGTAATACGATGCCACATATAGTTTAAAAGTCATTATTTTAAAAAAATAATACCTTATTTTCCCCCAATTATATATAAAAACATGTTAACATTAATTTTAAAAAAATTTGAGTTCTAAAGTCTCTCCCTCCTTCCTACCAATCCCCTCGCCAATACAGTAAACAATCTGATATAGATTTTACACGTTCAATCAAAAGTTACACTATAGTATATTAATAACACATAATTGACAATATAGCTGATTGGGCTACATTCTTAAGGAATTTTTAGATTTGTGTCATTTACATAAGTTTTTTTTTAAACCTGTGATTCCATTTGTGTAGAGAGCTACAAGTGAAGAAATTCTCTTTATCAATGCCACATAGGAAACTTTTCTGCAGGTTTTAGTAGGGGAAGCATTGCCTGAGGCACAAAGAGATTAAATGATTTGCAGAGGGTCAGACAGCTAGAACTGTATCAAAGGCTGGACTTATGTGCAAAGCTGTCGAATCATCATCATTACAGATTGCATCTTTTCATATTAACAGATTTGTCTGTGTGGCAAAGGTGACCAGGGGAACTGATTGAAGGACTGCAATGCATTCCATGGAATTGGATATTCACCCTAATCACTTTAGGAGCATAAACATTGGTCCTTTGCTGGAAGGACACACTGGACTCTTCCAATAAGTCCTCATCTGTACTTCCAAGTCTCCTCCCAAGATTATAATTTTAGTTTAAAACATTTTTTTCCTGCTTTTTGTTCCTTGACTTCTAAGGGAGAAAGAAAATAAATATCTATATACCGTCTGGAGTGCAAGGCAGAGGGGATTTCTCTCTCCCAATGCACTTTCTAGCAAAAGCACATAATAGGGGCAGCTGGGTGACTTAGTGGATAGAGAGCCAGGCCTGGAAAAGGGAGGTCCTGGGTTCAAATGCAGCCTCAGATACTTCCTGGCTATGTGACCCTGACTGAGCAAGTCAGCCCCAAATGCCTAGCCCTTACTTCTCTTCTGCCTTGGAGCTGATACCTAGTATTGATTCTAAGACAGAAGGTAAGGGTTAAAAAAAAAAAAAAAAAAGCACATAGCAGTGAGAGACATGTTTTCCCAAGTGACTGAAATTTTTGAACCTCCGATTTCTGGCCACTGTCTTCTGTCTCTGTTTCTTTTTTCTGAGTATAGGTCAGTGACTAGTGATTCTGAGAAATGGACTTGGGAATTTCCAGCCATGGTAATTACTTCTTATGCAATTTTGATTTCCTAATTCTGGTACCAGTGATATTGGCCATGCAGAGGAGGAAGATATTTTTAATAGCTCACTTCTCAAAGGATATCAACAGAATAATACTGCAGCAGTAAAACTAAAGCCATGTAAGAAGGGTCTGGATCTTCTCAGTACTTGCTATGTAATTGTAGGTATTAGGACAGTGAAGGTCTAAGATGACTGCAAAATATCTTTTCTTTCCTACAAAAATGGCCCTTGCTTTCTAGAGGGAATATAGCAAGTGTGATGGGCTATTTGAGCATTTTGTCTTTTGTATTTGTTCATGTATACTATACTTTGAGTCATTTGCACTTTAATGCATATCTTTTTTTTTTAAACCTTTACTTTCTGGCTTAGTATTATCTGGCAGAAGGGTAAGGGCTAGGCAAAAAGGGTTAAGTGACTTGCCCATAGTCACACAGCTAGGAAGTGTCAGAGGTCAAATTTGAACCCAGATCCTCCCAACTTCACTGTGTCACCTAGTTACCCCTTATATCCTTTTTTTTAAAACCCTTACTTTCCATCTTAGAATTAATACTGTGTATTGGTTCTAAGGCAGAAGAGCATTAAGGCCTAGGCAATGGGGATTAAGTGACCTGCCCAGGGTCACACAGCTAGAAAGTGTCTGAGGTCATATTTGAGTCCAGAACTTCTAGTCTTTGGGCCTGGCTCTCAATGTACTGAGCCTCCTATCTGCCTCCCATATTCTTTCAAAAAAAAATTTTTTTTTGGTATCTTGTTTTTTACATCTTTAGAATTTTTCAGAGCATCCTTCCTCTTTCCAGAAAATGATCCCATATAAGAAATATTATTTTAAAGAAAAAAAGGAATGGAAAAAATAAAAGAAAGAAAAAGAAAAAACCAGCAAAACCCATACATTGAAAAAGTGTTAAAATAGCACTGGATCACACCCTTGAACCTCCTATCTCTGCAAAGCCATATGAGTGTTGTCTCATATGCTTCCTTTGTAGCCATGCTTTTTTTTTTGTAATTTTTTTTTAAACCCTTGTACTTCGGTGTATTGTCTCATAGGTGGAAGAGTGGTAAGGGTGGGCAATGGGGGTCAAGTGACTTGCCCAGGGTCACACAGCTGGGAAGTGTCTGAGGCCGGATTTGAACCTAGGACCTCCCGTCTCTAGGCCTGACTCTCACTCCACTGAGCTACCCAGCTGCCCTTTTTTTTGTAATTTTGCAAAGTTCCCTTTTGATTATTTTGTGGTTGTATTTTCCATTTATATGATAGAAATCATTATGATTATTCTTTTTCTTTTCTCCGTGTACTTCACTCTACATCAGTAAATCTTCCACACTTCTATTTATCATATTCATTGTTTCTTATAGTGCAGTAATATTTTATTACATTCATGTACCATATGCATTTTTTTTCATGAAATGTTAAGTTTGTTACATCTTCAAAATATCCTATATGCTCTTCTTCTGTGGATGTCCCAAGCAACAGAGCTGACCACCAGGGAACTAAGACCATTGTACTTCTCTCTGGGTTGTTTATTTGTCTTCTTCAAAGGCATCTGGCTTCTTCTTTGAATTCTCAAACTCCTGGGTTCCCCAGGTATAGAGGAGGTAAAAGCCTATAAATGGTGGCAGGGGGGGGGGGGGGCTACTCGCAGAATGGAGTCCTGCGTCCAGTGGATCATGTTGCAGATGCCCTTTGAGAAGTAGTTAGGGAAGGCCCTCTGCTGGCAGAATGGATGGATGAGAACAATTTGTTCCAACAGCCATGAATTTGACTGCTACAGGTACTGTGGAGTACTTAAAGCTTGGTCACCCTGTCTTTTGTATTGCCTTTGGACTTCTATGACTAGAAGATAGGATGAGGTTGAAGTTTTTATGCAACTCTGCATTCTTAAATCCTGCTTTTCTGCATTTGGTAATGAGGCTTTTATGTTCTATTATAAGATCAATTTTTGTAATGGTGCTATGAACTGCTGAAGAAGAGGTATATTCCTTTCTATTCCCATTCAGTTTTCTCCAGAGATCTGTCAGATCTAACTTTTCTAAAATTTTATTCATCACAGGGCAGCTAGATGGCTCACTGGATAGAGAGCCAGGTCTGGAGATGAAGATCCTGGATTCAAATATGACTTCAGATACTTTCTAGCTGTGTGACCAAGTCACTTAACCCAAATTGCCCAACCCTTACTACTCTTCTGCCTTGGATCCAATACTTAGCATTGATTCTAAGGCAGAAGGTAAAGATTTAAGGGAAAAATTTTGATTTACGTACTTAATTTCTTTCTTGATTTTGTTTTTTTTTAAAAATCTAATTCTGAGAGGGGAAGGCCTCACTTAAATCAAATTGACTTACAAGTCAAGACATCCTGGGAGTGGGGCATGGTTCTGGTCTAGCTTTATTAGGGGTAAGGTACTTGAGAACTGAGTGAAGCTGCAGTGGCAGAGGAAGGGGGATGGAGGAGGATTTAATGTACCTAACTCTAAGAGGGGCAAAGTAGTTTCTCAGGGGTGAGGCAGGAAAAGAGGGAAAGGAAGGAGTTGGGGCTAGATGGAGCCTAGATTCAAAAAGAAGGTGGGGAGGGTATGAGGCAGAGAGCTGGCAGGAGAGAGCTCAGAAAGGAATTTCCTTGAAGCATGAACAGTTAGCAGGGCCTGTTTCCGTTGCTTATAGGTGACTAACACCACTACATTCCAGGAGCCCAAATAGAGGAAGGCATGAACTCTTTGTAGAAGGCTTGGATTCCCTCCTTAGGGCATAGTGGCTAGCATTGGAATATTGGCCAGAGGCAGAATTCATATATCTCCTTGACCTTGTTCCTAGAGGAGGCAATGTTGGTGATGGAGAAGCTTGTCCTGAAGGCTGATGTGAAGTGGCATGGAAGGTTCCCACTAGAGTTTGTTGTTAGAAAGGCAGAGGGATTTAGGTGCAGCCGCTCTCCTCCCCCTCTCCACCATACCAGCAGCCTAATGGGAACACTTTCTCCCTCCCCTATGTGTGGTAAGGGGGAGGGTCGAGAATGACACTCAGTCTCTAAAAGGTTTGCTGCCATCACTGGACTAGACAACTGGGGTTAAGTGAGTTGTCCAGGGTTATAAAACTAGGTAGTATCTGAGATCAGATTTGAATCCAAGACCTCCTGTCTCTAGGCCTGGCTCTCTATCCACTGACCTACCTAGCTGCCCCTAGCTTATCATTTTTGAGCATATGCTAGGTTTCTTATAGTACACTGTCTTTACTTTTAAGCAGCTCATAGTTTAATGTCCATTAGAGTAGCCTCAGATCCTGGATTTTCCAAGAGACTCCTAATTTCAGGAAAAGAATATATTATATTTCTATTTTTGTTGGAAACATCCTTTGTCAGACTATGTGCTTTGATATTGGGTTTAGAAAATAGAGCCTTCCACAAAAAAAATCACTGTGATGTTTAATTTTCATATTTATAGTTTAGTGGACTTCAAGGGGAAATCACAGGCTGGGATAAATGTTTAAAGACCAATACTTATGGGTATATACCAAAAATTGAAATTTAGAAATTGGCAATGTGGCAGCTGGCATAGGGAAGAGGAGGTAGCCTTGAATAGTTTAAAAAAAAAAGAAAGAAAAAAATAATATTTTGGGAATCTAAAGACCTGGTCAGCCACTAATTTGAGGACAGTTATTGTCTTCTGTCTGGTCTCAGTTTCCTAGTCTGTAAAATGAGGTTAGGAAAGATACCATTCAGCTTCTTTGCCTTATATTTCAGCTAATCCAAGAAAAGTTCTGCCCCCTACCAGATAAAACATCTACTTTAATGCGTTGTTTTTTCCTTATTAGAATGTAAGCTCCTTGAGAACTGGGACTTTTTGTTGTATTTGTATCCTTAGTGCTTAGCTGAAAAGCCTGGCTCATATTTTGTTTGTGACCTGCGCTGCCTCTTATGCTTTTTTTCACCCTTCTGTCTTAGAGCCAGAATCAAACTGAAGACTCATCCTTCTAGCCAGAATCAAACCAGTGACCTAAGGATCTACAGTCCTCAGCTCTACCAGCTGAGCTATCGAAGGGGGTGCTCACAAGAGATACTCAGGGATGGTTCCAGCCCTGGTGTGCCTTCCAGGGAAAGGGTCTTTGATACAAACGGGAAAGACTACCTAAGACAAAAGGATATTTAGCATTTACCCTGGGGTCTATTATTCAGTCTGCAACTGCTCCCAAGGTTTCATGCCAAGCAATGAACTTTTAAAAAGTTAATGAAGTATTACAGTAAGAAGGGATGAGGGCCTGAACTCCAGCTGGGGTCATGTGAATACACCTGAAGGAACAAACTTAGTAGAGATGTGTAATCCTTAAACTATCCATTGGGATACACATACCAATTTTCCTCAAAACTTCCCCTCTCTTCTCCCAGTGAATTTCTGAGGTCTGACTTGCTTACCGGTTTCCCACCCTATCCTATCTGGCCAGTGCTTAGCATGATGCTTGGCACTTGGCAGGTCTTAAAAAAATGCTTAATGACTTAGGAATAGCCTGCCTAAGGCCTCATGAATTCTAATTCACTTCCCATTTCTAACTCCGCGTCCTCCTTTTAGCTAGCTCCTTTCTACAACTTCCTGCCTCATTTGTTAGAATGAGGACGCTGTAGTAGAGAATTTTTAAGGTCCCTCCTGGCTTAAACAATCCAGAAATTTATTAGACAAGGTACAAATCCCAGCCTTCTCAGGAGACCGCCTCGGCCCATTTAACAAAACACATTTTCCAGGCGCTCCCCCTTCCCCCACTCTCTCTCAGGCCCAGCCAGCATAGAGTCACAGGGCACCAGTGCAGAGATAGAAGCTTTGAAAGCCGCTGGGGCGCCGGCGCAGAGTTGGAAGCCAGGAAGTCGCTGACGTGAGAAAGGCAAAGGCCTTTAACACCCCCGCCCCCTGCCTCTGTACACGTAGCTGGCCCCGCCCCACTTCCGTGCATGCGTAAATCGATGGTAGCGGAAGGAAGGAAGTGGGGGGGGTGACTCGAGCGGAAGTCCTGTAGGATCTGGGCACTCGCTACGGGAAGTGTTTGTGGATCCACCATGCTTCAGGATCTAGACTTGATCGGAACGATTGGGGAAGATGATGAAGGGCCAGTGGAACCAGAGTCGGATAGCGGAGATGATGAGGAAGAGGTAGGTGGGGATTGCCGGTTTCTTTTCTGAGTCGCAGCGTGGTTCAGTGGAAAAAAGTGCCAGGAGTCAGTAAAGTTCGAGTAAGATCCTGGAGGGACTGTTTTCCTTTTTTTCTTTATAATTTTAGTGCTTATCTCAGAGTCTGACACTTAGGTGGTGCTCAATAAATGCTTGCTAGTTGATTGGTTGACATTTATCTAGCAACTTCACTACAGAGGGTCCTTTTTATCTTGGCTGGAGGATGGGAGTAGTGGAAATAGATAACTGTTGATTCGATCAGTTAACATACAGCCTATAGTGTTTATAACATATGAAACATAAATATGTTAGAAAGTCGGTAAACAGAATGAATGCATAATAAAGGTACAAATAGCTTTGAGTGTTCAAGGAGGAAGAAAACATTTTCATTGAGAGAGATCATGAAGTGGAATATATCATTGAGCCTGGAGTCAGGAAGACACAGGTTAGATGTGGCCCCAGACACTTAGCTGTGACCGAAGTGTTAGGCACTTAAACTTGTTTGTCTTCATTTTCTCATCTGTAAAATGAACTGGAGAAGGAAATGGCAAACCACTTCAGTATATCTTGCAAAGAAACCCTAAATGGGGTCCCAAAGAGTCTTGACACAGCCAAAATAACTGAATAACAAAATAATTCAGCAGGTGAAGATAAAAGACTTAGAAGGGTATTTCAGCTCTGAAAAACAGGTATGAACAAAGACATGGAAGAAAGGAAGTTTGGGGAAAGGTAAAGAAGACCACTACTTTGAAGGAAGCCTGAAAAGACAATTTTAATAATGGAGGGCTTTTGTTAGATTTTACTTAGTAAATATAGATTTCATAGGGTTTCTTCCCAATTCTCTAAAAGGTATAAAAATTTGCTTAAGAAAAAATAGAGATTTTGAGTGAGACCCTAGGCTTGCCTATCTCAACTCCCTTGGGCACTGATTCTAACACTACTTCTCCCTTTTATTGTATTCAGGAACCCATTGTTCTGGGCCGAAAACAGAAGGCATTGAGGAAGAATCGGAGTGTTGATTTCAATCCAGACTTTGTTTTTACTGAAAAGGAGGGAGCATATGATGGGAGCTGGGCCATGGCTGATGTTATGAGTCAACTCAAGAAGAAGGTGAGTGTTGGTGATAAAGAAATTTAAGATATGGGTCCTGATTTATTTTGGAGTTAAGAGAATGGATTATAGGACTAGAATATTAGTTAATGAACTTGCCCCCTGAGGTCCATTTGGAGTTATGCTATGAATTTTTCAAAATAAGATTTTTTCAGTGGGTTTTGTTTTACATCATCTATATTTACTATTATATCCCTCTCCTTTGTCTCTCTTTACCCCTTCTTCAGAGAACCATCTTTATAACCGTGGTGGCTACCTATGACACATGGGCTGCAGGGGGCTGTTCACTTTCCCCTCTCCACTCAGCCTGAGGACATTTTCCACCTCACACACCCCTGTATCCAGCAGCACAATGGGAGTGCTTCCTACCTCTCCTGTCTGGAGTAAGGGAGTGGCTCACATGTGGCATGAGGGTTGCAGTTTGGGCACTTGGTCTTTAAAAGGTTCACCACCACTGCTCTATAATAAAGAAAACATGAGAAGAAAAAGTTCAGGGACTTGCCGTATAAAAAAAAATCTGATATTACATGTAATATTCTACACCCAAAATTCTCTATTTTTGTAAAGAAACAATGGGGAAGAGTTGCCTTATCTTATTTCTTCTTTTGGAACAAGCTTGATCATTATAATTTTATAGTACAGTAGGGGCCCCTTGTCCCTAGGAGAATATATTTAAAGAACTCCAATGAATGCATTAAACCATTGACAAATTTTGCTTTAACTTTTAACAACTATATTAATTTTATCGTTGAGTACTGTGTTCTCTTGAGGCTCCCTCCACCAAAAACAGACAAACAAACTAAAAACAACCCTAAAAAAATCTTCCAAGTGTAAGCAGAAGAATTGACTGCCTCAAGTACGCCTCTGTTTTAGAGACACTTTTGTCCCCACTCTGCCCACCTGGCATTTGGGTTTCTATATCTGTTTTCTTGAACTATGTGTAAACTCCTTCCCTCAAAACAGAGGTAGCCTCCTTCCTCTCCTATTTCCTTGTTAGGTAAGCTAGATTTCTATAATAACTGAGTATGTGTATTTAGTCTTTCTTTCCTTTCCTTCCTTCCTTCCTTCCTTCCTTCCTTCCTTCCTTCCTTCCTTCCTTCCTTCCTTCCTTCCTTCCTTCCTTCCTTCCTTCCCATG
>NC_058131.1:243726759-243759152 GCF_016433145.1 Gracilinanus agilis
CTCTCTTTCTCTCTTTCTCTCTTTCTCTCTTTCTCTCTTTCTCTCTTTCTCTCTTTCTCTCTTTCTTTCTCTCTTCCTCTCTTTCTCTCTTCCTTTCTCTCTCTCTCTCTCTCTCTCTCCCCCTCTCTCTCTCTCTCTCTCCCTCCCTCCCTCCCTCCCTTTCCTTCTGTCTTGGAGCCAATACTTACTGTATTGGCTCCAAGGCAGAAGAGTGGTAAGGGTAGGCAATGGGGATCAAGTGACTTGCCCAGGGTCACACATAGTCTTTCTTTTAATGAGTAAAAAGTTCCAAATTAATATTTCCTCACATTTCTATTATATTGATTCTACAGTATAATTGTTTTTTTGCTGTGTTCTCTATGTAGATTCCTTCTAACTGACCTAATAATGATAAAATTCATTCCTTTATGATTTCTCGTTCGTGTTTACCTTTTTGTTTGAATGTCAGTTTTTCCACTTAGCTCTGGTCTTTTCATCAGGAATACTAAATTCCTTCTATTTCATTAAATATTCTTTTTTTCCCTCTCAAGAATTATACTCAGTTTTTTCTGGGAAGTTTGATTTTGGTTGTAATCCTTACTCCTTTGCTTTTTGGAATATATTCCAAGCCTTCTGCTCCTTTCTTGTGGTAAATGTTGTATGATTCTGACTAGCTCTATAGTGTTTGAATGTTTTCTCATTGCTAACAATACTTCTTGACCTGTGACCTCTGGAATTTGGCTATAATGTTCCTGGTAATTTTCCTTTTGGGATCTTTTTCTGGAGGTTATCAGTGGATTCTTTCAAATTCAGTTTTTCCCTCTTGTTCTAAGATGTCTGGGTAGTTTTCCATTATAATTTCTTGAAATAGGATATGTAGATTCTTTTCATCATGGTTTTTCTTTTAAAAAAAAAATTCTTACCTTCAGTCTTCGAATCAGTCCTGAATATCTCTTCCAAGGCAGAAGAGTGGTAAAGTTAATTGACTTGCTCTGGTCACACAGTTAAGAAGTGTCTGAGGCTAGATTTGAACCCTGGACCTCCTCTCTCCAGGCTTGGTGTTCTATTCATTGAACCACTTGACAGTCCCCCAATAATTATAAAATTATCTCTCCTCAATGTGTTTTCCAAGTCAGTTGTTTTCTAATGAGATACTTTAATTTTTTTTTCATTCTTTTAACTTCGTTTTATTGTTTCTTGATTTCTTAGCTTGACCGATTCTAATTTTTAAGAAATTTGAAAGACTTGAAAACTATTTAATGGAATAACCAATTATATTCTAGAGAACTAATGATGAAGCATGCCACCTGCTTCTTGACAAAATATAAAAATATGAGTCTAAGGGATGGGCTAAGACAAAGTTGATAAGATATATATTTTTCAGACACAGCCAGTGTGGGAATTTCTTTGCTTAACTATGTATATTTTTTACCAGGAATTTTCTCATTTTCCCCACCTGGGGAGAGGGAAGAATGTCAGGATGGAGAGGGATGGGAATAAGGATAGTGTAATCAAAAAAAGAAAAAGGGGAAAGAAAGAAAATTGAGAGGTGTTTTTTTAATGTAGAGAAGAGAATAGAAAAGTCAGAAAGAAGTATAGACAAGCAGGACAACTTTGCAAGCTATAGGTTGAATTTATATATTTAAAAAGGAAAACAAGTTGTATATAAAAGAGCTGTAGTTTCATTATATATTCTGTTCCATTCTATGTATGGACATGCCTATGTTATTTGTTCTTTGCTAATGTCAGAAGAAAAAAAAAATTTTAACCCTCACCTTCTGCCTTAGAATTAATATTGTTCCCAGAAGAAATTTTTAAAAGAAACAAATGGGGGCAGCTAGGTGGCTCAATGGATAGAGAGCCTTGCCTAGAGACTGGAGGTCCTGGGTTCAGATGTGGCCTCAGATACAATTTAGGAGGTCTGAAAGAGGTCTGTGACATAGCTAGGGCACTGGCTGGGAACACAGGACTATGCAGCAGCAGCACAACCTTTCTGACCTTTTTGTTCTCTGCATTTAAAAAAATCTAAAACCCTCAGTGACCTCTTCTTTTCTTTATTTTCCTTTTTCTGAATACACTATCTCTATTACTATCACTCCCATCCTCTGACATTCCTTTTTCTCCCCATTGGGGGAAAAAAAAAGAAAAGAGAATTCATGGTAACAAATATACATAATGGGGCAGCTAGATATCTCAGTGAATAAAGCCAGGCCTAGAGATGGGAGGGCCTAGGTTCAAATGTGGCCTCAGATACCTCCTAGCTGTGTGACCCTGGACAAGTCACTCAACCTCCATTGTCTAGCCCTTACCACTCTTCTGTTTTGGAACTGATACTTAGTATTGATTTTAAGACAGAAAGTAAAGGTTTAAAATAAACCAACCCCCCCACCCCCACACAAATATACAAAGTTAAGCACTAAAATTCCTACATTGGCTGTGTCTGAAAACGTGTCTTTTTGACTTCATCTTAGTCTATCCCTTAGATTTGTATTATTGCATTTTTTCAAGAAATGGGTAGCATGCTTCATTGTCAGTTCTCTCAAATATAGTTGGTTATTCCATTAAATAAGTTCTCAAGTTTTTCAAAATTATTTTTCTTTGTAATGTTGTTATTTTATTACTGATTATTCTGGTTTTACTCAGTTCATTTTGTATCAGTTCATAGAGATCCTTCCAGGTTTTTTTGAAACTGCATTTTATTATTTCTTAGCAATGCAATAAAATTGTATTATATCAATAAGAGCCATTTTTTATAACAGATTAAAAAAGAAAGGAAAAAAGTAAAACCAGCTAGTATAATGACTACAATATTCCATATCTCTGGTCTCCTACCTCTTTAGTGGTGGGAGAAAAATGCATTTTACCATCTGTTCTCTAGGACCAAGTCCATAATTAGGCTTCAAAGTCATAATTAAAATAGCATTCAGTTTCTTTTTGTATTCCCATTTACATGATTATATTTTGTATATTATTTTCTTGATTTTACTTATTTTATTTTGTATCACTTAGTAAAAAGCATTCCACGCTTTTATGAATTCCTATTTCTTGTTTTTATGGCATAATATAATCTATTGCTTTTATTTTGTCATTTCCCAAATGTCAGGAACTTGACTTTTCCCCAATTCTTTGCTATCAAAGGTGCAAAGATGTTGGCTAAAAAATACTTCATTTATTTATTTATTTATTTACTCATTTACACACACACACACACACACACACACACACACACACACACACACTTATTTATTTATTTATTTGTTTATTCAGTGTATATTTATTTATATCACACACGCAAACATATTTATATATTTGTGTGCCCCGTGTACATATATTTATTTATATATTTATGTATCACATGTATGTGTGTATATATATATACATGCATACACACACTTAAATTACTTACATACATACACACACACATTTATTTATTTATTTACTTATTCATTAGCTCATTTATTTATTTATTTATTTATTTTTTGGGGCTTCTTTGAGGATACTTGCCTGGCAGTGAATTCTTTGTGTCAAAGGGATATTTTGGTCTCGTTGGCATAATTCTAAAGAGAATTTTCAAATTGGTTAGGCCAATATCCAGCTCCACCAGTACTGTATATGTGTACTTTTCTTCCCACAGCTTCTCCACATTGACTGTTCCCATCTTTTGTTGTCTCTGACAGTTTGTTGAATGTGAGATGAAACCTCAGAGTTATTGATTTTTCTTACTGTTAGTTATTTGGAATAGTCTTTCATGTAGTTAATGGTTTGTAATGCTTTTGATAACCATTTTTTCATATCCATTGTTTTGCCATTGGGGATTATTTTATATTGTTTGCATTAATTCTCTATACTTCTTTGGTATCAAACCTTTGATTTATTTGATGCAAAGGTTTTTTCCCTCCAATTTGACATTTGCTTTTCTTATCCTCGTTGCACTGATTTCATTCATGCAAAAGCTTCCCAATTTCATTAAATTAAAATAGTCTATTTCATCTTTAGTTAAGAGCCTGTATCCTTTGTTTAAAATTGTCCCCAGCCATAGTTGAGGGAAGGTATCTGATTTCATTTTCTTCTAATTTTTTGAGGTGTTAGCTTTTATATCAATGTCTTATATTCATTTTGAATTTCTTGGTGTAAGATGTTGGTCTAAACGTAATTCCTGCTCAACTGTTTCCTTGCTTTCTTTTCAGAAAGGTTGTTTTTACCCAACTATCTTATGTTCTCGATTTATCAAACATTTGGGTTATTGAGTTTAGATGTTTCTGATTCTAGCTTATGTTTGTACCATTATCTATTTTTCAACTAGTATCAGAAAGTTTTGATGATTACTGCTTTATTATATGATATCTGGAAGTATTAATCCCCTTAATTCCTTTTTTCCCTCATTATTTCTCTTGAAATTCTAGCTCCTTTGCTTCTTCAAATGACTTTATTTTTTTGTCTAGCACTCTAAAATATTTGCTCGGTAACTTGATTGGTATAGCATCCATAATTTTTATCATTTAAAAAATATACATATCTTTTTTCATAATATATAATCATCTTTACATTCATGCTGCCAAACAATGAGAAGTGAATATTCTTCAAACGATACCATTATTTCTCTTGAGTGTTTTATAATTGTGTTTATATAAATTACAAGTCTATCTCCAATAAGATTTTCCTTTAATTTTTTTTTTTTGTTGTTGGTAGAGAGCAGCCACAACACTTGATGACAAGATTGAAAAAGTCCGAAAAAAACGGAAGAATGAGGTGAGAAAGAAGGGCAGTGTGATCTTTTCATAGTTAAGTCCCTCATTTGCTATTTACCCAGAGTCCCAGAATTTCCCTTTAATGTTTTTAAGTGTAGTAGTTTTTGTGAGTGGGTTGGGACAAAGAAAGTGCTTCTTATATGTTTATTACTAGTTATTTAGAATCCACTAATATGAGTAATAAGACAGTAGACCTGCATACTTATTTTCATTAGACCTCATATTTTCCTTTGAATAAAAGCTTTGATTTTTCTCAGGAAAAAGAAGCCAGATCTGGGAAAACAGTAGATGAGAAGGAAGGAAATGAAGGTTCTGAGAAGGAAAACCAAGTTGATTCTGAGGAAGAAGATGAAGAAGAGGCAAAAGAAGAAGACTCAGAAACAGAGTATTCATCAGCTGATGAAAACATCCTTACTAAAGCAGGTAGATGTTATGTTGCACTGTCTTGCAAAATGAATAGAAAAGAGGTCTGTTTCATATGGAACTTTCTTTCCTGGTCCTCTCCCTGATGTGTTAAGATGTTTTCTTTTTGGATCCTGATTTCTGCCCTGACTCCAGTGCTTTTCCTGGAACCTTGTTCCTTCCCTATCATTAATCCCTGTCTAGCTGGTTTATGCATCCAGCTATGAGAAGTTTTTTGTGTGTGACAGATTCAGTTTGTATAAGAAGTCCTTGAATTCTATAACAAGCCTTGGTATGCAGGGAAAAATAGCAAATGGAACCTATCCCACATAATCATCATCATCATTGTCTTCCTTTTGTAGATACACTGAAAGTGAAGAAAACAAAGAAACAGAAGAAAGAAGAAAAGGTGATCATGGCTTTGGGAAATCCTGTTGCTCTAAATTCTAGAAGACTTTGAGGATGAAGGGGTTATCTGGTGGTTGGATAAATCTTTATTCTCATGTAAATAAGATTTCTTTTACTGATTTCTAACTTCAGGTAGTCTTCTGTTTTTTTCCCGTAGGAAACAGGATTTTTTGAAGATGCCTCTCAGTATGATGAAAATCTCACGTTCCAGGATATGAATCTGTCTCGACCTCTCTTGAAGGTATAAGGCTATTTTGCTTGCCATAGGCATGATTAGAAGGATTTGCTTTGGGTTGGGCATAAATATTTGTTTTTGGCAATATGTAGTTCATAGGAATAGGAATATTCATTCTCCTGTATCCAATTTTTTTATGTCTAATCAGGCCATCACGACTATGGGTTTTAAACAACCTACTCCTATCCAGAAGGCCTGCATACCTGTGGGGCTATTAGGGAAGGACATCTGTGCTTGTGCAGCCACTGGGACAGGTAAAAGATTTGGGACAAAAGTAGGTTGAGAGATATTGGTAGTATGAAAATTGGAATTCTTATTTTACATGGGTGATCTGGTTAATAAGTTTATACTTATTTTAAATGGTTACCATCATTATTGATTTTAAGCATAAAATCATAAGTACACAACATTCATTTGAATGTGGGGCATATTTCTACATGATATCCCTTTGAAAGGAAAAAAGGCATTGAAATATTTATATAAAAATTTAAAAACATGTTTTTGAATATGGCTATTTTATTTTAACCATAACTATTTTTACTCCTAGTTGTCCTCATTTAAAAAATAAAGAAAGTATAATAGTAAATACAATATACTACCGCACAGGATTGTTGTGGAGATTAAGTGAAATGAAATTACAAAAGAACTTGTAAAGTGTTTGGCAAATTGTAAAGTACTATGTAAACGTTAGTCTATTATCATATTACATCTATGTTTTGTACAAGTCAAGTTTGGGAGCTATGTGCCATCTTTATTTGTAGTTCAGTTCTTAGATTATTAGCACTTTACTCATTATCTATTCCATTCTCTCCCTTAATTGCATCCAGATATGTTCTAGTAGTGCTAAACTAAGAAGGCCATTTAATTCATAATATAAGGGGTATATATGAGACAGAAAGTAGGTTTCTAACACTATTTTAGGGCCAAATACTAATTATCTTAGTTGTTAGGTTTTTTTTTTTATTTTCTAGGTCTTTCCTTTTTCATTATTGTGAGCTATAAAGAGAGTTGATGCCCTTTCCTTTTTTCAGGAAATACTCTCTGTGTCAGATGCAGACCAGCATAGACTCTGAGTAAGACTATTCCACTATTGAACCCCTTCTTTAATTCCTGTGATTTTTTTTTCTTTTCAGGTAAAACAGCTGCTTTTGCACTTCCTGTCTTAGAGCGTCTTATTTACAAACCCCGACAGGCTCCCATAACCCGTGTACTTGTGCTGGTTCCCACTCGAGAACTGGGTATTCAGGTGCACTCTGTCACCAAGCAGCTGGCTCAGTTCAGCACTGTCACCACCTGCCTTGCAGTGGGTAAGTTGTCCACTAAAAACATATTAAAATCACTCTGAAATTCTGTAGTACTTCTATGTATTTGTTAGTGGAACCAACCCCCCCCCACCTCCGCCCCGAAGATGTGATTTCTTTTTTCTAAAGAAATTCTAATTCCTTTTATTCTTATACTTTTGTCACCACCATTAAAGAAAGAATGCAATTTACTATTGCTACATGGCATCCTTTCCCAAGGTTTGGACTTCTTAAACTTCACCCTACCTCAGACTCCCAAGTACCACTATAGTTACTATCTATGTTCCAGCTTTATTATTCTAGAAATGTTACCTTAGTTGTGTTACATTTTGTCCTGACTAGTTGATAACCAGGATGAATTAAGGGTGAGAGATCAGGTCTTCTGCCAATGATGAACTGTGCTATTGATTGTCTTCTGCTTACTGTAGTAATGAGAAGTATTTATTTATGAGCTTTCCCTTGAACATCTTAGATGCTCTGCTTCTCAGATATTATTTCTTATAGAGGGTCATGACATCATTTGGGCTCTTCTTCCTTAGGTGGCTTGGATGTGAAGTCTCAGGAGGCAGCTCTTCGAGCTGGGCCAGATATCCTCATCGCTACACCTGGCAGGCTCATTGATCATCTCCACAATTGCCCTTCTTTCCATTTGAGTAGCATTGAAGTACTCATCTTGGATGAGGCTGATAGGTAAGTAGGATTCTTGGGGTTCTATTGATTTTGGGATCCTAAGAATCTGATAGCAATAGCCTTAGCTCAGTATTCTCCCTAGTTTCCAGGGTATAGTGCCCACTTTTTAAGAAATATATAATTTTATTTCCATTTCGATTAGCAAGTATAGATATTAAAATATATGAACTAGAACATATGCAGAGAGAAAAAGCAAGTATCCAGATGTGGAACCCAACAAAAATAAGAGGGTATAATGATTGTACATGTTGTCTGAACCTTGAATTATTAACTGTTAACTCAACCTTGAGAAGTATGTAGATTGTTGTTAATAGAGTAGCACCATATCATGTTTGTGTCTCTAATTCTTATTTTTTAAAATCACTTTTTATGCATATTAGGCTGATTTTTTGATGTTACTGTTTCCTTTATGAGGTAGCATGGCATTAATGGGATTAACAGCCATCTTCAGAGTTAGGAGACACATACCAGTTATGACTAAGGGCAAGTCATTTAATTACTTAGTACCCCAGGCAAATATACCAATGAAGTCTCAGGTCTGACTAACTCCTTGAACAACACCCCCTTATTCCCCCCATCAAACTAACTTATTACTTCTGGTTCTGTTTTTTTTTCTTGCTTTACATTAATTTCCATAACTTATCCCATATTCCTTGAATTTTTCATATGATATAGTAATATTCCATTATTTTTTATATGCCCTGATTTGTTTGGCTTTTCAACAGTGATTTGAAACTGATTTTGTTTCCAGTCTCTTGGTGTTATAAATAACAGTGCTAGGATTATTTTTGTATAGATAAGTGGGTTTTTTCCTCCTGTCATCCTTCTTGGGGTATAGTTCCAACTGAATATGTACGCTTTTGCAACTTTACTTCCAGGCTGCTTTCTAGATAACTATTTTTAAAGAAGAATATTTAGGCATGACCATTTAAAAAGCTATGTGTATTCTCTCCCTTTTCAGACTAATACACTTGTGAACTAGCCAAGATGCATATAAAATGCTTTATTACCCTCTTAAAAACTGTATGTATTTGTGAGTTGTTAATATACTTCCACCTTCTTCTCTAATTAAATTAATTAGGCCACCATTCTAACTCTTGATCTATCTATTACCCCTATTTCAAATCATATTTCTTAAACAGTATCTTTCCTTCTCTGTCATCAGTGGTTACCACCATTTCCTAGCCAAATATTGGTAAAGGAAATTGAATAAGCCCAACATGTCAGAATACCTGGTCATAACACCCTTTTTAGAAAAGAGTCAGTTGGGGAGGTTATTGATATTTGTATCTTGTCCTTTGGATGTTATTTAAATATTTGTATTTTAGATATTTGTGTTTGAGTCTTCCTCTGCTCCAGTTTTCCTCTTAAATCTTGGGGTTTTAATTCTTAAGAGTGGAAACCCAACCTATACCTGTTGTCTCATGCTACTCCTCTTTTCCCAGGATGCTAGATGAATATTTTGAGGAACAGATGAAAGAAATCATTCAGATGTGTTCCCATCACCGCCAGACCATGCTCTTCTCAGCCACAATGACAGATGAGGTGGGCCTCTCCAGTTCATCTCAGCATGTGTAAACTCAGGTTGGCATGCTGAAGTATCTGGTTCCACGTTTGAGGGAAGTAGAATTGTCTCGAGGATATTTCCTCTTATTTTGTAAATGAGTTTGCATTTTTTTTTAAATGCCTGGTAGGTGAAAGACCTGGCCTCAGTCTCATTGAAGAATCCTGTCCGGATCTTTGTGAATAGCAATACAGACGTTGCTCCATTCTTGAGGCAGGAATTCATTCGAATCCGACCTAATCGAGAAGGAGACCGTGAAGCCATTGTGTCAGGTGAGATGTGAGAAGTTGAGTGAAAGATGTAGAGGAGGGATTCCTTCTTTTTTTTTTTTTTTTTTTTTTTGAGCTTGGGGAGGTAAATGATACTGGGTCTGTCTCTCATTCATGACTTTTCTCTTTCCCTCAGCTCTTTTGACACGAACTTTCACAGATCATGTGATGCTATTTACCCAGACCAAGAAGCAGGCTCATCGTATGCACATCCTTCTAGGGCTTATGGGGCTGCAGGTTGGGGAGCTGCATGGGAATCTCTCTCAAACACAGCGTCTAGAAGCCTTAAGGTAAAGATATGGAATATCTTAGGGAAAGGATCTAGGACCTTCACTAAATTTACATAACCTTCTTGAGGGGGAATTGGAGAAAGGCAGACTTTCTCGTTAAGATGTAAAGTCCCAGTATCAGAATTAGAAACAAAAATCAAAAGTCTTCCGACTTTATGGATTCCATGTTCAACATTTCCTGAGTCACTCTGTATGATCCTTTTCTATTTTTCTTCCTTTTCAAGGCGCTTCAAGGATGAACAGATTGATATCTTGGTGGCCACAGATGTGGCAGCCCGAGGACTGGACATTGAAGGTGTCAAAACAGTGAGACAACTAATTTCTTTTCACATATTCATGAATGAACTTTCATTACTTCTTGGTAGCCCTATTTTTTTTTGTTTTTCAATCCCCCTCAGTTATAAGGCTGATTTTGACTCTATTATACTCAATTTCTTCCTTCCAGGTCATCAATTTTACAATGCCTAACACTATCAAGCATTATGTGCACCGGGTGGGACGAACAGCTCGTGCTGGCAGGGCTGGACGCTCTGTCTCCCTGGTGGGAGAGGAAGAACGTAAGATGTTAAAGGAGATTGTAAAGTCAGCCAAAGCACCTGTTAAGGCCAGGATACTTCCTCAAGGTAGGTGCTCTGGATATCTTATCTTTTTATTTTTTAATTAAAATTTTTTTTGGCCATTGTTATCTGACATTTCATGATTCAGATCACCCCTTCCTCCCAGCAATAATTTAATAACATAGGTTAGACTAGTGTGGCCGTGCAATACATATTTCTGGATATCTTTTCATCATCCAGCTCTCTGGATGAAAATAGGAAACTTGACTGTTGCTGCAAAAAATTGGTTGCATTTTTCTCTGGTTTTTGTAATTGTCAACAAAGTTGTGGCAGATAGAAGTCGAACTTCTCTCTGTACATTGTATACCTATTTCTGAGAATAAAAACTATATCTCCCATTTATTATTCTGATTCAGATGAGGGAGGCTTGGACCCATCTTTTTCTTTCTTTTTTTTTAAACCCTTACCTTCTGTCTTAGAATCAATACTGGGTATTGGTTCCAAAGCAGAAGTGTGGTAAGGGCTAGGCAATGGGGGTTAAGTGACTTGTCTAGTGTCACACAGCTAGGAAGAGTCTGAGACCAGATTTGAACCCTGACTTGGATTTCTATCCACTGAGCCACTGACCTAGGAGGGAGGGGCATCTTTTTTTTTTTTTTAAACCCTTACCTTCTGTCTTAGAATCAATACTGGGTATTGGTTCCAAAGCAGAAAAGTGATAAGGGCTAGGCAATGGGGGTTAAGTGACTTGTCTAGTGTCACACAGCTAGGAAGAGTCTTGAGTTCAGATTTGAACCCAGGACCTCCCATCTCTGGGCTCTCAGTCCACTGAGCTACCCAGTTGTCCCCCCCCCCCCCCTCTTTTTCTTTAAATCCCTTTTTGGCTTTCCTTCTTCATTTAAATTTACTCAAGTGGATCTGTGAGTTCATCATTGTGGATAATCCTTCACTGATATGATATAGATCACAAACTACCCGTGTCTTCTCATTCTGTGTGTCTTTGACTTTAATATAGGTCTTTTTATTTTAAGAATGTTATAGATACCTGTGTACCATTCAGGTGGTTTGTCTGTATTCCTTACTCTTATAATATGAAGGGCCTGGTTCTTTTTTCTAGTTATATCTTTAATAGTGCTTTTTGTCTCACTTCTGTGCATTATTGTTGGCCATTTTGTAGCCTTTTTAGTCCTAATCTGTTTGTTGCTCTTTTGGTTACATGTAAATTTTGTTCTTACTCCACTTAGATGTAATCCTAAAATTCCGAGACAAGATTGAGAAGATGGAGAAAGATGTGTATGCAGTCTTGAGACTAGAGGCTGAGGAGAAGGAGATGCAGCACTCTGAAGCCCAGGTAAGAGCACCAGGAGGAAATGGCTCTTTTACTTTGATAGGCAACCTTTTTTTAATTAGGTAAATTTTTTTTTCCTTTTTAAAATTTTTATTATCATGCAAAACACACTTCCATATTGGTCTTCGTTGTACGAACACACCCATACATAACTAAAATTCCATATGACCAAAAAATACACTGATGTGAAAGACCACTTCCAATAGTTCTTTTCTCTGGAGGAGGATAGCATTCACTGTTATAAATCTTTCAGGATTGTCCCAGATTATTGCATTTCTTAGAGTAGCCAAGTTTTCACGGATAATCATTATATAATATAGGCAACCTATTTTTATTGGTTCTGTTTTGGTCTTCCATCTGGTAAGTTTGATATCTGTATTGGAATCTTATTCCCTTATTTCCAGTATCATTTTTTCAAATCAGAAACTGTCTCAGGTGATAAAACTCTTCACTATTGGTATTTTGTGGAATAATGGATGTACTAAAAGATTTTTTTTTAAATTGGTGGCCAGTTGGCTCACCAGTCTTGGGCAGTTGTGCTTGGTGCTTCACATTTGTCTATCTCACAGATAAATACAGCCAAACGACTCCTAGAGAAAGGGAATGAAGAGCCTGAGCGGACTTGGTTCCAGAGTAAAGAGGAGAGGAAGAAGGAAAAAAGTGAGTCATGTGATGAGGCTCTGCTGTGCTTAGTCATTCCATAGGAGAGAATAAAAATCTGGAAATGATTATAAGTGTCTTTCTCCTCGAAGCAGTGCTTTTATACTTTATGACTGCTGATTAACTTTGTTAGGCATTTCATTACTTAGGAAATGTGTCTTCTTCCTTTCCTTAGTTGCAAAGGCCCTACAAGAGTTTGATTTGGCTTTGAGGGGAAAAAAGAAGAGAAAGAAGTTTTTGAAGGACTCCAAGAAAAAGGGGGAAATGACAGTGAGTTTGGGGTCCAGAGGGAAGTCCTGAGGAGCTGGGTGGACTCTTATTGTTCAGAACCTTACATTCCATTCTCTCCAGCCAGAAGAAAGGTCTCAGTTTGAGATCCTAAAGTCACAGATGTTTGCTGAGCGACTGGCTAAGAGAAATCGTAGGGCCAAGAGGGCTCGAGCCATGCCTGAGGAGGAGCCAGCCTCAGTCCCAGGTAGGCAAAGATTGTAATCTCAGACCTTGGTGGGTGTTACTGCAGTCTATGAAGGGGTGATATGATGGGGTAAGAGTGATTACTTATTTCTTGGAATGTTGCTAATAGGAGTCTCCGAAGATCATCCCACATTAATTTTTTTTCTAGTCCTTGATAAATCAGACAGGAAGATTGTCTAATGCCTAACTGTGATGCTACCACATCAATTAGGAACCTGAATGAAGAACATTGAAGTTTGCCTCAAGGTACTAGGCTTGGATTTGTAACCGAGTTTTTCTTTTTATAGGCAAGAAGCAAAAGAAGATGAAGAAATCTGTGTTTGATGAGGAACTTACCAACACTAGCAAGAAAGCTTTGAAACAATATAGAGCTGGGTAGGATTTTCATTCATCTAAAGTTACTTTTACCATGAATGCTTAGTTTATGTGTACTGCTTTTACAATTAAAAGAGATTACATTTCGAGGGGCAGCTAGGTGGCTCAATGGATTGAGAGCCAGGACCTGAGATGAGAGGTCCTGGGTTAAAATCTGGCCTGACACTAGCTGTGTGACTGGGCAAGTCATTTAACCCCCATTGCCTAACCATTACTGTTCTTCCTTGGAACCAATATACAGTATTGATTCTAAGATGGAGGGCTTAAAAAAATAGTACATTTAATTAAAATGTGGAGTGGCTAGCTGCATGTAGATCCCCAAATTTACTTACTTTTGTGGTCAGGTATTTCGAGTCAGCTTTGTATTCCCTCCAGGCATACGTGAGCAGCTTGTTGGAATTCTGATCCTTCCTATAATGCTGACACATTTGGAAAACTCTTTTTTCCTCATGTAACAGTTTGCAGTAGACAAAAGTTTAGAACTTTAAGACTAATCTCTAAACTACATGTCTCTACTCTGATTATTTAACAGTGAGAAATTTTCTCTCTAGCTCCACTACATAGACAAACTACGGAGAGGTTACCTGGATGGAGTTACCCTTTATGACATATGTTCTCTTTCTCTGGTCAAAAAGTGGAAGTTGCTCTGTTGGGTACTGGGAACTGTTATGGGGGATAAGAAATTGTCCTTGATCTTAACATCCTGCATGATTGCTATGTTGGTCACAGTCCTACCTTTGAAGAACGGAAACAGATGGGATTACTCCACCCCAGGAAAGGAGGAAACTTCAAATCTAAATCCAGGTAAAAGTTGTCTACTTGCTGATTTAAAAAGATCCTGACCCCTCTTCATGTAAGTAGAATATAATCCTAGTTCTGATTCTTTCAACAGGTATAAGAGGAGGAAGTAACAATTGTTGCCTGAAGAAATTCTCAAGACTTTACCTTTAAGGACTTTCCCCTGGGCAAGTGTAGTTCTGTTGTTTCTGGGCAGCCAGGTTGGTCATTGGAATCGAGTCAGGAATTCATCTTTGTGAATTCAAATCTGGCCTCACACTTCCTAGCTGTATGATCCTAGGCTTAACTGAATCCAAGTTTCCTCATCTGTAAAATAAGCTGGAGAAGGAAATGGCAAACTACTCCATGTTCTTGCCAAGAAAATCTCATAGGGATCACTTAAACACCAAAAAAATTTCACTGTTCTGATTGTAAAATTTTTTTAAAAGTTCCATTAAAACAGTCTGAGTAGTTTGCATTCATTTTAAAATAACTCTTTTTCTGGGCATCTTTACTAGTTTTGTTGCTCTCAGATAGAAACATTCTTAATATACTCTTTATTCAGGGCATCAGTTTAACTGAAACAATGTAATTGCGTTTCTTTTGTAAGGATGGGGAATGTCGTGGTAGTAATTAATCTATAAGGAGGTGAAGTTTAAGAAGACAAATTCTTGCCTTCTCAGGCATGTTGTTTTTATTTTGTTCTCGGGGATGTATTTTGTTTTATGTGATCAAGGTTGTGGACATATTAAGTTAGCTTTATAAAGGGAAGGAGAACCAAAGGGATCTTTGACATCCCCAGGGAAGCATGGGGTGCTGGTTATATGTTGACGATAAAAAGCAGAGATGCTAACAGAATGAAAATGGCAGCAGCTAGAAGGAAATATGGACCATTTATTTTTGTCAATAATTGCTTTATTAATTGGCATCATATTCTAAAGTGCATAGTAAAGACAAAAAGGGAACGCATACATAAGGTAGGGGAATTTTGCTTGCAAACAGTAGAAAGGACCTGAGAAATCTATGTCTTTTATGGAACAAGTGCCATGGAGGCAACACCTAAGCAGGACAGAGGCCTGAGTATTCATTTCCCATTTTGGGTCAGTACACTAGGCTATGGGCCTGCAGACATCGGAGGCATGCTAAAAGCTCCACCCAGGCAAAAGCCATGATATAGGAAGGATAGATGAAAGGGTTACACTCTGATAAGTAGGTGCTGCTGGTACTGAATGTCAATTTGATTCCACTCAGGCGTGAATGAGGCATGCCCCATAAGGCAGCCTTGCTTCCAAACCTGTTTAAACTGCAATAAAAAAAAGCTTCTTGTCTTCTTGAAATTCAAGCCAATGAAAGTGTTACTATTGTTGCTCCTTGGTCAGCCTGGACATATACAAGGCCAAAGTTAGGTGTTTAACCCTGTCAGTCTTTTGAATTTTCCTTATTCTCTTCAGTGCCTTTTAGAATAAAGATGACCCCAAAGCAATGCAAGAATGTTCTAGCGGAGCTCTTTTCAAGAACAATTGTCTTCTCTGTAGCTCCTTAGGACAAAATTGGGTTGCATAGCTGGGGCCTGAGATGCAGTCATTAAGCTCCTACCATGTGCCTAGTGCCATATTAAGCACTGCAGAGAGTATTTAGCAAAGACAGGCAGGAAGATAGAGCCAGATGATTATCAGTAGTCAACTTAAGCCTAAAACATGCTCCAGGGAGGTTGACCTTACAAGAGAAAGAAAAGGGACAATCTTGTCTATTAATTTTATTCTCGATTAGAGGTAAAGTGCTCACTTAAGCGCAGGACTAACTCTAGGAACAAACACTGGAAAAGTCCTAAAATGGATCAGTAGAATGCCAAGATTTCAGGGAAGTCAGAAACAGCAGTCCCTTCTTCAGGGAGCCAAGCCCAGCCTGGCTATGGCTGAGGGGGAAGGAAAGGAAAGGCAATAATAGCAAACCATTTTCCTAGATCAACCTGCGGATGTCCTCAAAGTTTAATAGGTTGTTGGCTGTTTCAGACCAAGCTGCATGTTCGGCACCATCCATCTCTGAAGCCAACTCGTTGTTCCTTTCCAGAGTGTGGTTCTCACCTCCAATAAGTGCATCACAATCAGGACATTTACGCCTCTGCATTGCTCCCCCACAATTGCCAATCACATAGATGTGGCCATTGGGGCATTTGAACCAGTGACCTCGGGGATAACCCAAAGCATTTACTATCTGGACACGCTCTTGTTCTGAGATGCCCAAGCCACAGCAAGGAAGGACAGCTTCGAGAGCTTTCAATTTCTTTTTTACCAACTCCTCCTTGTTCTCACTGAATTTAAAAGTGCCCTCCAAGATCTCTCGAAGGGTGGCCACCTCTTCCACCACTGAACTGCTCAACTTTCCCCCTGCCATCTTACAGCGGACCAGGAGGTTTACCAAGTAGGTCATCCTCTGTACTTCACTTTGGAGGTCTTCCAGTTCCTGGCTGGTGAAACTCAAACGCTCCTTTGCTAGCCATGTATGAACTTGTTCCAATCTATTCCTTACCCCAGCCCTCTCACTGACATCTATCTTACTCATTGATTCCCTTATGTTGGCCAGGCGCTCATAGAAGCTGATTTGATTTTCAGCTAAACCTAAGGCTTTCACAGATAGATCAGATTGAGAGAGCTTCTCTTTTAGCATCAAGAAATCCTCAGGGAGTAGCCGGTGGATAATGGTTTTTGATTCTAGTAGGGCCTGTAGCTCTTCCTGCCTAGTAGTGATTTCACCAGCTGAGCCTTGTATCTTCTCCTTGATCCTCTCAATCTCTTCCAAACGCCTTTTTATGCTAGTCCCATACCTAAGGTTCTTGCGGATGGGAACTTGACAGACTGGGCAGACTTTCAACTTGATGGCAACTTCTTCATCCTTTTGTTCATTCATGTAGCGGTCAAGAGCCTGTACCTCAAAGATGTGACTACAATCCTCCAATTGTACAAAGCGGGCGTCTGGTTCATCCTCAAAGCCAAAGAAAATCTGGGTAACTTCATCTCGATGGCACACACGACACTTCTTAGGGCATGGTTCCCCACATAGGCCAATGCAAGGATGGTTACAAGCCAACAACTTGGTGCAAGGCACATAGCATGGGGGCCGATCACAGGGCTCACAGCAAAGTTTGGTGCACTGGTAGTGCTGGCAGTGCCAAGTACAAGGTTCCACACATGGGCTGCATAGCTCTCCACACTTCTTTTTACACTGGCTGTGAACACAGCGATTCTGGCAGGTCCTCTGACAGGGTGGACACTCACCAATGCAAGGTTCCTGGCATTTATGTGAGCAGATGAGTAAGCGGTTGCAGGGACGCTGGCAACGTTCATGGAACCGTCCTTCATAGCACTCATGGCAAGAGCCTGGGCAAGGGTGCCCACAGTCTAAGATGGTGGTACACTTGGCAGTACATTTGACAGGTAAGCCATATTGAAGATCCTCCACATTGCCACATTTCACCTGCTGGTCATGTCCACACTTGAGACTGACAGTGACCATTTCAGAACAAAGACGAACACAGTATTCCCCACAGGAATGGCTGCACCTGTGTCCACATTTCAGGAATTTGGGACAAGGCTCTTGGCAGCAGAACTCTGACTCTGGCATGGAACATGGGACCATTTGTTGGTGTCCACAACGCAGAATTGTCTTGGGGACCTTCACTTGGCAAGGGCCGCAGGGCTGGAAGCAAACTGATGGGCACCGATGCCCATCAGCACAAAGGATCTTCTGGCAGGGCTTCATACACTGGAATTCTGTGTGCTTAGCATCATAGGGATGGCAGGCTCTAGTACAGACATGTCCACAACTCAGCCGGAATTCACAGGGGAGACTACAACCCCCTTCTGGCACCTGGTGAAAGTCAGTCGCTTTGGATACCAATGTTTGTGTATCAGGGTGGTTCTGACAGCATAGCATTAGTGCATTGCCAATCTGACCATTTTCTCGCAGGGTGTGAAGGATCTTGCTCCACAGTGGAACTTTGGCTAGCATCCCCATGTTCCCAATGCAGTACATTCCCTTTTTGGCTCTGGACAGAGCTACACAGATTCGGTTTTTGATCTTGAGGAACCCAACTTTTTCTTCTTTGTTGCTTCGCACAAGGGATAGAAGGATGATGTCATTTTCTTCCCCTTGGTATTTGTCCACAACATGGACTTTCACACCAGCAAATGTCTTGGCTGGCATGAGTTTGCGGAGGCAGAAGAGTTGTCCAGTATAGGTTGTAAGGATAGTGATCTGAGATGGCAGATACTCCTGACACAGGAAGTATTTGCATAGCTCTACCAGAAAGCGAGCCTCATGCTGATTTTGATGACTTTTCCCTTCTTGGATCTCCTGTTCAGGGAAATCATGCTCTATGAAAAAGAGATTGGAAGATACTCCCTGTGAAAATAAAAAGAAAACCCTGTTAAAGATAGAACTGAGGCTAGGCTGCCTTTGGTACCAAGAGCAACTGGGCACTATGAAAAGGAACAAAATCCAGAGTTCCAGCTCATTACTTTAGGAGTCACTTCTGATGTGATTTTTAAAGACATGAATTGTCCAGTCATCTCTAGAGCACTCTTTGGGAGTTCTTTTCCTACAGATCATTAATTTGATTCCACTTTTATTCTACCCTTTGCTTTCAGTTGGTCTTCATATATGTCTAAGGGAAGTTGGTAGGGAATATTTACTTTCTGTGTGCATTTAGAAATCTACATCCATGTTTAAAAACACACACACACACACACACACACACACACACACACGTCACCAAGTCTGTTTTCTATTGAATTTACTTCCTGTAATTAAGCCAGAAGGATCTATATCATTCTCACCAGTTGCCTTCTTCCTTTACACAACTCCCTAAACTCTTAGTAATAATTCTAGAAACATCTGTTTGATTAAACTCACCTTAATTTTTTCATACTTGAGAACAGAGGGATGATTCTCTAGATCTTGGTAAATGTGGGGTGTTAGTAGCCGTGCAATTTCAGGGCGCATTCGGTGCTGAAACAAATAGACACAAATTATTTGAAACCTGGCAATTACTGAAAAGTAGGAGAATGCTCCAAAGGTTAGTGTATACACAGTCCTAATTTTGCTGTTGGAAAAACTTAAGAGCTCCTGATTCCCAATTGGCCAAATCAGCTATGCCCAAATCAAGCTTTAGAAGACAAAAAAAAAGCTGTGATTTGAGTCACATTAATAAGAATATATTCCATTTACATTAATTTGAAACCAGTTTTGTTCCTGGCTGAATCCTAATAGTTTTCACTCAGTAAAAAGAAACACCCTTAGCCAAGACTTCTCTCTCACCTGGTAATTCAGACGGACAAAGGGAAGATTGGCGTTTACTAGCCGCTCAAAGAGTGAGACCTCTAGATTGAAGTTCTTGGCCAGATCATACACATTGGCACTGGGGCGCAACTATATGGGGAAAGGAGAAATATATAACACATCAATATTTGGTTAAAAGCATATCCAAACAAACTGCAAAAATAACTCAGAGAGGAAAAGATAACTGAATTATGATTATACTGAATTCCCTAACAATACTTATCATATTTGATTCTGTCAAGAAGAGAATGGTAAGTGGGAGTAGAAACGGAAGAAAAAAAACTGCTTGATCACATGGTTTTATGGGGATATGACTGTGGATATAGACTCTAAGCAATCACCTTGGTGCAAATATTAACAATATGGAAATGGGTCTTGATCAATGGTACACGTAAAACCTAGTGGAACTGCTCATTGGCTATGGGGGTGGGGTGGGAGGAGGGGAGGGAAAGGACATGAATCATGTAACTATGGAAGAACACCCTAAATTCATTAATTAAATAAACTTAAAAAAAAAAAGAGAATGGTAACAAAAGGGAATTATGAAAGGTAGGGGCGCTAGGGGTCAGCAGAGGGAAGTGAAACATTTCATTATGCATGAATTATGGGAGTGTACAGGCAACATTTTCCTTATTTGAAGTCCTCTTTGCGGGCTATGTAAAAGTAGACCTGAATTTACCTGCTGGTGATCTCCAATAAGGATGAGGTGCTGGCAGGCTTTGCTCAGTGTAGTAATGGTATGGGCCTCTAGTACCTCTGCTGCTTCTTCTACAATAACAATCCGGGGTTCCACCTTCTGTAGGATCTGGCGGTACTTGGCAGCACCTCAAGTATAGGAAAAAAGAAAGTCCTTGTGCAACATGAAGAAGACCCATTCTACAAAAAGGGAACTATCCTTTGTGCCTACCTATACACTAAACTAGGTGGCACAGTGGATAGAATGCTGGGCCTAGTGTCAGGAAGACTCATCCAACAGCCTCAGATAATTCCTAGTTGTGTGACCTGGGGCAAGTCACTTAGCCTTGTTTGCCTCGGTTTCCTCATCTGTCAAATTAGCTGGAGAAGCAAATGGCAAACCACTCTAGTATCTTTGCCAAGAAAACCCCAGATGGAGTCACAAAAAGTCCAATACAATTGAAACAACAATACACCAAACACCTTGATTTATGTGACACTTTTTGCCTCTCAGAGCTTCAAATAATGGGATGAATAATTTACACTTTTTGAGATAACCAAAATTCAAATAGTTATGGGCTTAAGCCACAGATTTTTTCCATTTTTACTTACCTGTAGTTGTCATGCCTACAATTTGGGCATCTTTGAGAATACAGAGATCCTCTTGTAGTTTTAGCTCTACCATTCTTTCTGCTAAGGCCTGGTATAGTCGTTCATGGTTCAGGACCCTTCTGCGAATATCTGCCTGGTACATCTGCAGCCACATCCTGGGGAAAGTGGATGAAGGTAAGTAATTTGTTGACAGAATGGTCATGAAAGAGAAGGTGTATCCTTGCTTCAGGCAACACATTTGTTGAGTGTCCACTGGGCTGAATATTGTATGACACTAGGAAACTGCTGACCAGAAGAAGCTTAATTTAATAGGAAGATGGATCAAACAAATACCCATGATAAACAAGTAACAAAGAGATACAAGTTAGAAGATGGAAAGAACAGAGAATAGGGTATATGAGGTAAGTAGATTTGCTTAATGGCCAGAATTATAAGATGATATTGTGGCAAGTAGAATAGTAGAATGATGTTAGTAGAAGTTAAGTGAGGTAGTTTAAAGCCCCAAATCAAGGATCTTAATTTAATACAATGGGCACCTGGAAGCTACTGTATAATTCTAAGATAATGAAAGGATCACAATTACATCTAAGGAAATACTTCTTGCCACTGGAAGAGTAGTGTAGATGGGAGGGGCAAGTAAAAATCCATTGGAAAAAATATCTCCAGCTAGGACTGAGGAGACAGAAAAAGCAAAGGAAAAGTCAAGAAAACAAATCACTGGTATTGCCAGATGGGGCAGAGTGAAGAAAATACCTATAGAGCTGCCATCGTGTATTTAGGTCCAGTTGCCACACATCTTCTATTTCCTTAGCTTCTGCTTCAGTCATTGCATTCAACTTTCGGAGCTCCACCTTCACTTTCTTCTTCATCTTCTTCTTCTGACTGGGTTGAATCTATATGCAAAAGGAGCAACAAAGACCACTGAGTTAATGGTCTTCTAGAATCATAGGCTTTCTCAATATTTTTCTTTCTATCTTTCCTTTTTTTTAAAGCCATAATCTTCTAAGAATAAATATTGTGTATTGGTTCTAAGGAAGAAAAGTAGTAAGGGCTAGGCAATGGAGGTTAAATGACCTGCCTGTGTCATATAGCTAGGAAGTGTGTGAGGACACAGATTTGAACCCAGGACCTCCTATCTCTAGGCCTGGCTCTCAATCCATTTCCATTGGTGGGGGAGGAAGAAGGGGAGAGAAAGAGAGAGGGAGAGAGAAGAGAGAAGGAGGGAGGGAGAGAGAAAGAGAGGGAGAGAAGAAAGGAGGGAGACGGAAGGTGGGAGGGAGGGAAGGAAAAAGGAAGGGAGAGAGGGAGAGAGAGGAAGGGAGGGATGGAAGGAATGAGACAGAGAAAGGGAGAAAGGGGGAGAGGGAGGGAGGGAGGGGGGGAGAGAGAGAGAGAGAGAGAGAGAGTCATACACTTAGGAAGGGTCTGAGGCCAAATTTGAACCTAGGACCTTCCATCTCCACGTTTGGAACTCTATATTGAGCTACCAACTGCCCCAATATTATTCCAATAGATATTACATTATCTCCTTGTTCAATCTTCCCTACTTTTGAACATCATTTTAAAAGTTAATATAGGTGAGTGTTAAAATTGTCTCTCCCTCACTCCCACTTTTAAAAACTAAGAAATGAAGGGAAGTGCTAGGGGTCAGTGTTACGAATAAAACCACTAGTAGTACTGTCTTCCACCCTTCGATTTTCATCATATAACGTTTTTGCAATCATAAATAATTTCCTTAGTTTCACTTTCGGGAAGGAGATCTAGATGTTATATAAAAAGACATTTACCTCCCATTCTCCAGATGTCTGCTCCTGCCCAGATGCTCCTTGGCCATAGTTGTCCAGTCTCATGGCTAATAGCATTTTAGCTAGTTCCTGTACAGCTCCGTTCTCTACTTTTTTCCTTTGTCGAGGCCTAACTACCTCTTCCTCCTCAATCACACGGTCTGCTTGGATCAGGTCAGCCTCCTCTGAAATCTCAATTAATGCTTCTTCCTCCTCGCCTTCTTCCTCTTCGCCCCCTTCCTGACGAGCTAAAGAAGAAATCATAAAGGGATTGATGGTTGGGGAAAGAAATTCATAAATGCTACAGACACTGGGGATCAAGAAGAAAAGTTATCTTCAAATTATGAAAATGTGGGTGGGTTGTTGATATAGGTAGGGCCTTAAAAGACTTTATTGTTATTTTTATTTCTCTTCCCTATTTCATTACCAAACTATCTTAAGTTAGTATTAGCTCCTTACCTGCATTCTCAGGCTCTTCAGTAGGGGGTGAAGCTACACTTTGGGTAAAGGCAGTCAAACCCAGGCCCAGCCACTCCAGAATCATCGACTGCTTCCAGCCCTTTCTTGAGTAAAGCCACTCAACATCCTGATAAAGGGAGATAGCAGTATGAGCATTCTAGCCTGTTGCCCACCAGGAGCAAAAAAGAGTTATGATCTCCATTCGAGGACTTCAATAGAACCTTCTCTGTCCTTAAATTACCATTAACCAAAGCTCACCTTTCTGGCTTGAAGCACCCATAATCTAGAGTTGTGGAGGGGAGGAGGCAAGCCAGATATTTATGCCAATTTGTCTTGACTTTGGCAGCTTACCGGTCCATTCATCAGGCTGTTCCAGTGTTGTGGGGCAATGTATTTCTGCAAATGTCTTTCATGTACAACCCCCTTGGTGGTGCACTCCAAATGATGAGCCCCTTTGTGGATCTCCTGCTCTGCCTGCTTCATGTCAGTCATGATCTGCTCAAGAAAGGAGATGTGCTGTGAAAATTAAAACACCATTCCCTTTTCCCCAGCCCCCCAAAACAAGTCTTTGAAAATAAAGAAATTGAACTCAGTAAGAAAATCAGGGTGAGAGAGACAGCAAGACACATTGGACAGAGAGCTGGCAAGACCCAGATTTAAGTTTTGTTTCCGACACTTATAAGCCATAAACCAATGAATACCTCGGCACCAAAGGCAACTCTAATTCTATGTTACAGAACAGTTTCCAGGTCTGCAATGGTAGGAGTTTCTTCATTGAGATTTCCCTATAGCAAGGAAAGGTCTTCCTTCTCCCCCCTGCCCCATTCTCCCCCTGGGCAAAAAACAAACAAAAAACAACAACAACAAAAAAGCAAAAAAGCAAAAAACAAAAAAAATTACAAGCAAGGACAAATGGTTTTTGAATCTCAGTATGGAAATATTCTAAGTATGCAGTTGGGCCCACAGAAAACAGATAGCAATGGAAAGAAATGCATGCACTTAAAACAACTCCCTCCTCCCATCACAAGTCCAGAAACTAGGCTCATTCAAAACCTTCTAAGGCAATACACTTTAGA
The DNA here is from genome assembly GCF_016433145.1 of Gracilinanus agilis. Taxonomy (NCBI): domain Eukaryota; kingdom Metazoa; phylum Chordata; class Mammalia; order Didelphimorphia; family Didelphidae; genus Gracilinanus; species Gracilinanus agilis. The sequence goes on from NC_058131.1 coordinate 243,750,780, forward strand.
AAATAATTAAGAGAAATACAAATTACAAGTTACTTGAAGCATTAAAGTGCTTTATATCTTTTGTCTCATTTTATGGTTTCCTTTCAATCTCTTAGGACTTTTACTCTCTAGGTAGTCTTAGTTTGGAACATACACTCATGTAGGCCCTCCGGAGATGTACAGGGAGATTCCTTCGGAATTCTCGTTTGTTTCGAAGTTCTCTTAGTGTGAACTGCTTCAGGACTTCACTGTTGCTTCTTCCACCTACTCGAACAATGCTGGTTTTATGACATTTGTATATTCCTGAGGAAAAAAAGTGAACATAAGAGGGGAGTGATAAGAGCCACAAAAATATTCCTCTTAGATGAGTAGTACATTGGGTAGCTTTGGTTTGAGTAGAATCCTGGTATTTTTTATATTTTCTTGAAGGAAAAGACTGGAACGTATAGGTATTGATGAATAAGAGAATGTGACATGTAAATGCTAACATCAATATTGACTTTCTAGTAGTGAACAAATTATCTTGCAAATTTTACCTTCTAGAAATTGGTCCAGGGCATGATTGGTATAGCACACAACAAGGATGGGGAACTTCCGTATGTTTATCTGCCATACCTGCTCATTAGTCAGAAGGGCCTGGACAATTTTCAGACCCACATAGGTTTTCCCTATAAGATAAGCAAAAATAGAAAGGTTAATATTTAAGAAAATTATTTCTGATATGCTTAGAAGTCTTCATTCCTAAGGGGGTGGGGGGGAGTTGAGGAACAAGAGTATAACCAGAGAGGATTATCAGTTAAGCTGCCTACAAAAAATTCTTTTCAAGCTCTTATAAAATATCAACTATTTTTACTAGTGAGATTTTAAATACCTGCTATTATGGGCATGTTTCTTCAAGTCAAAACTGACAAGCTCATTAATATTTATAACCTAGTATCCCTTTATAAGAGATGGAAAATGTTAATGATTTGTATTGGATTGATAACATCCTATCTTTTCACCTCTAGCAATCCTTTCCAGCCATATGTTTTTTATTCTACCAGTTCTCGGGAAACAATTCTGGGTGATGTATGGTTTGGGCATGCTTCAGAAACCTAATATTCCTCCTGCCCATCCCAATGGTAATGTAATAAAGCTTGAAGAAAAAAAAACAGAACTTCACCTGTCCCTGGAGGTCCCTGAATAATGGCCAGTTCCTTAGTAAGAGCAAATTGCAAGGCCGCCATTTGTGATTCATCTAGATTCAGAGCTTCCTTTGAGGGCCACTGGCTAAGGTCTAAAACATTAACTCTTGGTCTTCGGAAGTCTTGAATGCTCCTCAGAGGTGCTTTTCCCATTTCACTGGCTAAGCAATTATCTATTAGGGGTGTGAAATCATATCTGCCTCCCATTATCAAGTAACTAGGCTCTCGCACATATGATTCACACTCAACAATGTTCTTCTGAAAGGGGACATCTTCCTCCTGAATCTCCTGGAGTCCTTCCAGCACGTGTCTGTAAGCTTCAAAGTATGCAGTTGTTTCTACCATAAGGAAGGAGTCTGAAGGCTGAACCTCTAATAGCTGCTGACTCTGCTCATTGAAGCAAAGCTGTACAATTCCATGGCAAAGGTCTTCATGGTCCCGGTTGGATACAGTTGCAAAAAGAAATGTCTCAAAATTATCCTTGGACATGCAGACCAAGGAACCATAAAGCAACCTTTTAGAATTCTGCCAACGCACAAACTTCAACGGCTTTGTGTCAAACTGTACCTTGTACACAATACCAGAGGATGCACAAAGTGGTGTGATAATCCGTGTATCAAAGTAAATTCGGATGTCATTGAATTTCTTCTTCCTTAAGCCCTGGTCTTCAAAGCTTTGAAGCAATTCCAAAATCCCTTCTCTCAGGGGTCTAACAAAATCTTCTCGTAAGAGTCGGAAGTGAGTGTCTAAATAGATGCTGGTGCTCTCATATCTCCCTGAGATAATGTTTGGCCGCAGGAAGGGCTTTTCATCCAGGTGCACCTCATTATATGTAGGGTAAATAGTCATTGTTCGATAATTATCCTCATGCTCTGCAGTTTGAGGTTTCACCAGAGTATAGGTATCAACCTTTAGAGTGCCCTCACGTCTCTTCTCCTGCAAGTGTTCAATGATGGTTTGAACTTTTTCCAGGTTTTTTTCTGTCTCTTCTCCAATATCAATGCCAGAAGCTCTCAAAGCATTGAGAGAGGCCGGCAAAATGGACATCAGCATAGAGGTTTCTTGCACAGAGCTGGCTGGGAACACACTTACCAAGTCTTGGAGAAGTGAAAGGATGTTATTAATATGCTCTGGGTACTGGTGTCGAATAGCGGGGACAGACTCAGTTATCATTCCTGCCACATAACTGGGCAGGCACACTTTGAGGAAACTGGAGTTCTTCAAAATGCCCAAGAGGTGCAGAACACTCTGTCGATCCATTCTGGAGCTACATGCCTTCCTAAGTACTTGGCAGATGAGCTGAAGTAAGTTGGGTTTCATGACTGTATTATCTAGAAGATCCTTAAATCCAGAGTTAGCAGCAAGTGTGATGACCACCTCTGAAGGATCTTTCTGAAGGAGACTTTCTAGAAAGCCAAAGCCAATCCTCTTAACTTGCTGAGACTGTTCCCCGGTCTTTTGATGTGGATTCCGCCATTTCATAGGATCCTTTCGAAAATGGACATTTTCAGCAGGTTGAAGCCTTCGGTCTCTCCCATCTTGGTTCCCATTTCTTCTTCTGCCCTCATTCTCTTGACCATTTCTTTGTCCTCTGCCTTCATCATCAGCCTGTCCACCATGGTATCTCCTTCTTTGATGAGGATTCCTTCCCATGCCACTAAATCTTTCTTCCCTTTGCCATCGAGGAACAGTGTTGTTGTTAGCTCTAGGATCCCTTCTGGGTAGGTCTGTTCTTCCTCTTAGAACATTAACTGGAGGGTTATTTGCCCAATTTCTTGTTCTGTGTGGTAGCTCTCCATCCATGTGACCTAAATGCAAAGGAAATACTCAATGAGCAAGAGGCTCCTCGCACAGAAATCAAGGGGCAAGGCACCTAACACAACCACAAAGAATATGCTGTAATTTTTTAATGGCAATTTATATAACTTGTTTGATTCCAGTGGAGTAAAGGGTAATTTTTTTTAAATAGTGAAAGTAATGAACAAAATACTTCTGCCCAGTTAATAACTATTATTATAAACCAGCATAATTCAGGGGGTAGATGGTATAAAAAGCTGGAAGAGGTCAGCTGCAGCTTAAATTTCAGACAGACATTTATTCACTTGCTCTCACAAGTATGCTGCTAACAGTTTTCTACTGAATGCTCCCTACTGATTTCAAGCAGAGGCCTATGACAAGTTGTTGGGAATATTAGAGGGAATTCCTACTCCTTTAAAGTTTAGGCTAGGGGACTCAGAGATCCCTCCAAAGCCTGTTAAGGTTGCAGTTCTGACGGTAGTCTTAAGTTCTATAGCTATTTTATGGGCTATAATGATACCAAAAGCAATAAACTGAAGGGAGAAATTTCTTGAACTTAGCCCAGAATCAATGCAAGAACTTTAAAAAGCAGGCTTTAATAAGCTTATATGTTCAAGTTAATGGAGTGCTAGTGTGTGAATTTAAATGAAATCAGGAAATTGTAGGAGGTAAGCTCATGAAAATAGTAATTCACTCACAGTAGAGGTCTATAAACACTAATGCTAAATAAATACAAGAAAAGGGACAAGACATGAAGCATATGTAAAAGGCAATTGTAGCCTAACAGACTGAAACTAGAGTTGACACATTCTTGAAACTGACTTTCATTTCATGTTCAACTTTAGCCAAATATATCCTTTTTTCAGTTTCATTTTCTATGAACAGAGATAATACCAATCCAAGTAAAGAGTAGCTTAGGAGGACAGCTAGATGGCTCAGCAGATTGAAAGCCAGGCTTAGAGACAGGAGGTATTGGGTCCAAATCTGGCCACAGATACTTTCCCTAGCTATGTGAACCTGGGCAAGTCACTTAACCCCCATTGCCTAGCCTTTATTTTTCTTTTGCCTTAGAACTGATTCTAAGACAGAAGGGAAAGGTTAAAAAAATGGAAGTTTGGGAATTTAATGAGAAATAAATGATTGTGCAAAGTAGCAATGGAGTTTTCAATTAAAGGAACAAATTATTCTAAAAGCATAAAATATGATATGCAATTAACCACAAAAACTTTGCAATGCTGAATTATATTGTGTATACACACACACACACACACACACACATGTATATGAAGGCTGTATAAATGCCTTTTCAAGAAAATCTCTGTAGATTATGAGGAGTTGAGATATGTAACAGATAAATAGTATACACATGTGTAGTAGGTGCTTAAAAGAAATAAAAACTGCCTATACCGGTTAAGAATTCTTCCCATTGGGGGATCAGGGAAAGACTGATGGATGAGATGGATTGTAGTGGTCTTAAAAGGATATGTAGGATATACCAACAGACAAAGATGTGCAATTATAGCTTTTACTATACTCTAATACCTTTTTTTCAAATGTGGGTCAACAGAAACAATTCAAGAAAACTAATGGTATAACATTCTGAAACAATTTATGGTAGCACAAAATTTCTTTGTGGCATTGTGTTAAAGTTTTATTTTCCCCTTATTTATACTGTACTAACAGTTTGATTTACCACCTTCTATCCCCCAAAGACAACCATTGTTCCTCATTTATGCCACACCTAAAACTTCTGTGACATACAACATACTTGGGTAAAGCAGAAGTGTGTTTTTGGGGAAATTATGAGTAAGTTAAATGGGCATTGTACTTCCCATTAAAAAGCTGATGGTTTATTTGGGAATAACACTTCATTTGTGAATAGGACAGTATACTACAAAGTTACTAGAGTCCTTGATTCTCCTATCAGTTTTTGTTTTGTTTTGAATGAATTATCCTAGTGCATTAACTCTCTTGGGTAAGTGGGGGAAGAGCGTCAATTATCATTCCTATGGAACAAATTATTCATTAAAAAATTTTTTTTTAAATTTTCCCATTATATGCAACAACTATTTTCAACATATGAAATTATAAGATTCAAATTGTCTCCCTCTCTCCCCTTTCTGGAAATGGTAATCAATTTGATCTCAGTTATATATGTATTATAATGTGAAACATACTTGCATATTGGTCATTGTTGTAAAAGAATACTCATATAACACCCCCCCCCCCAATAAAACCATAAACTAATGTGAAAGCTGGTATGCTTTGATCTACATTCTGACTCCAGCAGTTTTCTCTGCAGATGGATAGTATTCTTTGTCACAAGTCCTTCAGAATTGTTCTGGATCACTGCATTGCTGAGAGCAGCTACGTCTATCAGTTGATCATTCTATAATATTGCTGTTATTGAGTATAACGTTCTCCTGATTCTGCTTATTTCACTCTGCATCAGTTCATGTAGGTGTTTCTAGCCTTTTCTGAAATCATTCTGTTTATCATTTCTTATAGCATAATAGTTAGTATTCCATCACCAACACATACGACCACAATTTATTCAGCCATTCCCCAATTGATAGACATCCCCTCATTTTCAAATTTATTATCAGCACAAAAAGCGCAGCTATAAATATTTTTGTATAAGTAGGTCATTTTTTTTTAACCTCTTTGGGATACAGAGCTAGTAGTGGTATTACTAGATCAAAGGCTATGTATAGTTTTATAGCCCTTTGGGCATAGTTCCAAATTGTCCTCCAGAATGGCTGGATCTATTCTTCATTTTAAAGGGAAATATGTATAGTTTTGTCTTGGCTTCACCACTGCAATAGGTTTTCAATTCTTATTATAGTTTTCCTTTTAAAAGTGGAAGACATTGTTTACCTCTTTGGTCGACATTAGAAGGCCTTGGTGGGGGGTCTGGGCCAGGTCTTCTGCCATCCATTTCAGAAAGTGTCTTCAGTTATCTGTTCAATCAGCTTTTTGCTATAAAGAAATCAAGTTTAGGTTACCTTTCAGGACCACTTGAACACCAAGAAGCAAAGTCTTGACTAAGCTAATTTACTTATTTTATTAAAAAAAAATCAAGAGAAACTTGGTTGTAATTATGGGTAGTTATTTGGCACTTCAAATGTTAGGTAACTAAGACAGTATTTGATTTCTAATCTAAAGACAAACAGTGTGGTAGAGTAGAGAGAATAGTACTGGACTTGAAGTCAGATGACTCTGATATGTATTAGCTGTGAGACCATGAGCAAGGCACTTAATTTCTATTTCTTAATCTTAAATGGGGAAGATGCTCTGCACTTCACACCTCACAGGGATCAGTATTTTGTAAAGGTTTAAGTGCTATATAAATAAGTTATAATCATTTAAGACCAAATTTCCTTTACTCTTTCAGTTTTAGTTGCAAAGATTCTCTTCAAAATTCTCATCTAAAACTTTTGCTTAACATATATATACTCTGAACACCAAGTTATTATGTTTTATTTCCTCACCTATAAAACAGTAATGCTATTGCTTGCAGAGAAGGGCTATATATTTCTTTACCTGGTACCATGGATTCATATCATTTTATATTCATATTCTTCATATTTGAAAAGCACTGTATGTAGTAAGCAATCCTCATACCTGTCTCCTATAGAAGTTTTCTTCCTCAAAGAAAAAATACCAGCAAAGTGGTGCCGTGGATAGTGTCAGACTTGAAGTTAGGAAGACCTGAGTTCAGAACCAGCCTCAGAAACTTGCTAGCAGTGTAACTCTGAGCAAGTCACTTAACCCTGTTTGCCTCAGTTCCTCATCTATAAAATAAGCTGGAAAGGAAATGGCAAACCATTCCAGTGTCTTTGTTAAGAAAACCCCAAAAGGATTTAAGAGTTAGGTCTGAAAATGACAGCAGATATCATATGGCTAATTAGCATTATTTTATTTTAAAACCTTTACCATACATCTTAGAATCAATACTATGAATTGGTTCCAAGGCAGAAGAGTGGTAAGGGCTAGGCAATGGGGGTTAAGTGAGTTGCCCACCAGGGTCACACAGTTAGGAAGTGCGTGAGGCCAGATTGAACCTAGGAACTCTTGTCCCTAGGCCAGGCTCTCAATCCACTGAGCCACCTAGCTGCCCCCTAGTTAGCATTTAATGAAAAGGGCTCAGCTCTTAGTCCTGAAATCTTCAGTGAGGTCCTGTTTTTTTCTTGAGTTGGAAATATGCCTACATCTTTCATCTATCTGGTTATTATGATAACTATTATTGGAAGAGAGCTCTCCCAGGGGTAGTCTCAGGTCTAACATCCTGATTCTTAAGTAGGCTTGACCATTAAATCTTCCTATTCAGTAAACTTCATGCAGGTAGGTGGCACAGTGGATAAAGAACTGGGCCTGGCATCAGGAAGATTCATCTTCATGGGTTCAAGACTCTAGTGGTGTGACCCAAGGCAAATCACCTAACCCTATTTGTCTCCTCATCTGTAAAATTAGCTGGAGAAGGAAATAGTAAACCAATGGAGTAAACCGCAAATGGAGTCATGAAGAGCTGGATGGGATGGAACCATACTATTCAATAAATTCTAGTGACTTCCTATTTACTTCCAGAATCAAATATAAAATCCTATTTGGCTTTTAAAATTCTTTTCAATTTAGCTAATCCCACCTTTCCATTTTTTATGCTTTATTTCCTCTTCTACTTACTTTACTAGCCAGAAGTACTGCTAGCCTTCATAGGTTTTCCAAAAGATGTTCCCTATAACTGGATTGCAACCATTCCCATCCCTCTCCAAATCTTATGTAATCTTTCTTCCCTCTGCTAGAGCCTTCCCCCTAACCCCCCCAATGATCTTCCATCTTCACTATAGATGTCTTCTTTGCATGTTATCTTCATAAGAATGTAAGCTCCTTGTAGGCAGGGGTCGGGCCTTGGACTTCCTATCTTCATGGATCAGGTGGCACAAAGTGAGAGCTTAATAAATGCTATTTCATCTGGGTAGTAGTGGTGGGGGTGTGACTCACATAGGAAAATAGCTTTTTTGAATCTATGCCTTTTATTGATATGTTTAAAATTTTCATGGTCGAAAACTGGTTATTTTAGAAGAAATTAGTGATATCGGGGAGGGGCACTCATTATCACAAAGAAGTCCACTAGCTTGGGAATAATGTTTGGTGTCTCCTTTCCAGCCCGGATCTCTTCTGCTCATCATCAAACTGGGCCTCATAATGCAGGCTACAGTTCAGCTTTTGTTTTCCTTGAGGGGAAAATTTTTCCTTCATCTTGTTTAAAAATACCAACACAGAAACACACTCCAACCGTGTGGTGGAAGGAGACAAAACCTGGCCTAAATATGTGAGAGAAGAGGCAGGAAACAGGGAAGAAGAGTACGAACAAAAAAGAGGTGATGCTTAAGAAGGGGGTGGGGGTGGGGGT
>NC_058131.1:243762035-243771020 GCF_016433145.1 Gracilinanus agilis
GGTGGGGGTGGGGGGGAAAGAAGTATTTAGATGTAAATCTGGGTGGGGGAGAAGACTCGCAGGAAGGGGAAGAATAAGGATTTACACTAATCCACTGATGAATAATGTGATAAACAGAGATGCGTTCTAGAGGAAAGAGAAGTAGGTAGAAAGATATGGGGTTTGAGGCGAGAATTGGGGGAGGTGTAATAAATGCAGGGTCCTAGGGACCCAGGGTAGCGGAAACGTAGACAAAATGTGGCTGGGAGGGGGATGTCCTCAACTCCTGGGAACAGCGATCCTGAGGGGCGAGGGCTGAAATGAGATGCCCGGCCTGGGAAGGGGTTTGGGGGGAGGGTGGGGAAGGTTGGGGAAAGCAGGCCGGCAACGATCGGCTGGGTGTCGGGATGCTGGGGACCCGTGGAAGGATGTGGGGAGCCAGTGCAGGGAGGGGAAGAGGGGTCGACACTCACCGGAGCTCCGGGGGCTCCCTTCGCCACAGCCGCCGGATCCGGGTCTGGCTCCTGCTAGGAATCGGGCCCAGGTCGGTCTGGCCCCGCCCGGCCCCGGCTCTACTTTCAGTTTCCTTTCCCCAACAGCCGGGGCAGGGCGGGCGGAGCGAGGGAGGGCTGGAGGGAGGAGCTGGAGCCGGGCGAGGATCCGGGGCCCGCGGCCTGGGCCCGCCTCCCTCCCCTAGGAGGCGGAGGAAGCTCCTCGGGGCTGGGCCTGGGCCCTGGGGGCCAAGGGCTGGCCGGCCCTGGGACTGCCCCCCTGGCCCCGAGGGCAGCGCTCGGCCCAGCCCCCGATAGTGTGGCTCCGAGCGGGGGAGGGCGGGAAGGAAGGAAGGAATACCCACTGGCCGGGGCCGTAAGTCGCTTCGGAGTTTGAGAAAGAAAAGCGAGAGCAACATGGCGGAGACTCGACTCCGGCTGGGCCTAGTAGAGGGGTCAGGCCGGGGCGGGATCAGGCCTTAGCAACCGACATCAGTCCTTAGCAACCTGCTGCGGGACCTTTTATACCACTCTGCAGCTTCCTTCAGCCCAAAGACTACACATCCCAGAGAGCCATGCGGGGCCAGGATGTATGCAACGCGCAGGCGCCGGGGCATTTCTGCTTTATATAAGGGCGATTCGCGGCCTTTCTTCCTCTTTTTCGTCTCGAATTGCTCCTCGGTCCTTCTGTATCCTCTTCCATCCGGAGTCATCGTGGCCCCGGAATGCCTTTTGGTGGTGAGTTCAATCTTCCCCTTACTTGTAGCTTCCAGAGTTCGACTACTATATGTCTCGCGCCCCCACCGGCTTGAAGCCCACGTGCCCTTCGCCCAACCTCCGCATTAACACGCCTGGCTCCCCATGCCTTCTCAGGCATGCTTGGGCCCGGCTGCCTCGTGCTTGCCCCCCACGGGGCGGTCCTAGGTAGGTTTATGTTATCCAGGGAGGCTCAAAGGAAGGCGGGGTGGGATCATTGATCTTAAATCCCTGAGGTCTGAACTCATTTTGTCCGGATTCCCTTACTCCCCACAGTGTACTGAGCTTCAGATTTTCTCCTCCCTGAAGACTGAAAAGGCTTCGGGTTCAGAGTCTCAGTCCTTTTGGGTCATGTTATCTAAACCCTACCTATCAGGTGTCTCACAGACTGCCCCCAGACTGTGTCCTCAAGTATCAGAAAAGGGCTGCAAGCTTTGTCATTTTTCTTGATTTGGGGGCAAAAGAATGAATTGGTTAAAATAGATGCTGGTGCAAATGATGACTTGACTTTTTTCCCCATCAGATCGACCTTGCTGATCTCTCTGAATTTTTGCCAGTTTAGTCCTGATGCACCCTACCAGGAAAGTCACGCCAAAACTGATGGCAAGCCAAATCAATCCTTAGCAGGGTGGTAATACGTTTTGGTTTTTATTTCACAGACCTGCTTCTGGAAGGAGGAGGAAGACACATGGGAATTTTGGAGATGTTGGTGTTTGGGCATTATGATTCCATGCTGACTTTTCTTTTGGTAAGCAAGAATTTGTTGTAGTTGGAAATTTGTAGATGTAACTGTTGAATCAAAACCAAGGTTATTCTTACATATTATAATTGATAAACGTGGGGATCGCTGGGTGGCTCAGTGGGTTGAGAGCCAGGCCTAGATATGGGAGGTCCCAGGTTCAAATCTAGTCTCAGAGTAGTTGGGTGATTTCTGGCAAGTCACTTAACCCCCCATTGTCTAGCCCTTACCACTCTTCTGCCTTGGAGCCAATACAACAGTATTGAGTCTTAAGATGGAAGGTAAGGGTTTTAAAAAAAATTTGATAAACACTTAGAGCTTATGTGCTCTAAATCTATAATTGATAAACACTTAGAGAGCTTATATGCCATATACTTTGTGCTAGTGGTAGTGTATACAAGTGCTGGGCCTGCCCTGGGAAGATCTGAGTTTAAATCCAGCTTCAGATATTTGTTATGTAACTCAGGAGCAAATCACTTAAGCTTTGCTCACATTCCTCACCTGTAAAAATGAGGATATAGCACCTGGGATCAAATGAGAAAGTTGTAAAGCACTTGGGATAGAATAAGCACCTTTATAAATGCTTATTCAAATTCTTCTCCCCATCCCCACCTTTACTTGTAGTACAAAGAAAGGAAAATGATATTTTGCACTTGAGGAACTTACAATCTAATAGTGGAGATAATCTGAGCAAAGAACTACGTAGGAGCAAGCTACATAGGAAATAATGAACAATGTTTGCACTGGAATTAAGAGAGGGGTAGGGGAAAGCATCCTATAAAAAGTAGGATTTTATCTGGAAGCTATTAGGGAAGCTTGGTGGAGATGAGGAATGGGAGACAGCCAGTGTCCACTTGACAGTGAATTAAAACTCCTTTGAATGTTTCTCTGAATGTTGTACTTATCTCCCTGGTCATCAGAAATTAGGAAATTTGGGCTCTGAGAGCTTTGCTAGTTATCCTGAATTCTCGTGATAGTGTTTGGAAAGTTGTATGATTTTATTTTTTAAGCTCTTACCTTCTGTCTTAGAATCAATACTTTGGATTGGTTCCAAGGCAGAAGCGTGACCAAGGCTAGGCCATGGAGGTTAAATGACTTGCCCAGGATTACATAGCTAGGAAGTTTGAGGTCAGATTTGAACCCAGGACCTTCCATCTCTGGGCCTGACTCAACCCATTGAGTCTGCCCCCAGTTATATGATTTTAAACTGTTTCAATTGGGTGTTTATTTCTAGGGTGCCAGGTAATCTATATCATAAAGCTTAAAGGATTTGCCTAGAACTGCATGCCCACCTAGACGAGGAGGTAGTTTTAGAGACTGTTTGCAATATCCTTTTTTTTTTAATAGCTGTTAGACCTTTCTACTGCTGGTATATATGATGACTAAACTTTTTTCCCCATCTGATCGACTATGTTGATCTGTACTACTACTATGCCAGTATTTTCTGATATACCAGCTTTAAAAAAATGCTTCATGTTGATTGGGTGTCCTGTGTTGAACTAACTTCTCCATCTGGATTTGTAATTTCTCAGACTTGATAGCCATTCTGGTTATTTGAATTGGGATCAGAATTGTTGGATTTCCCTGACAGTCGCTCCCACCATTGGTAAGTAACACCCACTCATCTAAAATGCTATAATAGTTGTGATTATATGACTATTGGTATTGCCTCTTGTTATTTAAGATGTTGCCTTTTCAAGGAATGTCAGATATATGTATATATCTTGATTTCTCCCAAGATATCAATTAACAAGTATTTAAATACTATAATGCTAAAGGCTGGTGTGTATGATGACTAAACTTTTTTCCCCATCAGATCGACCATGTTGATCCTAATTAATCTTTGCCAGTTTTTTCTGACATACCAGCTTCAAGATAGTTTATTATTATGGTTTATTATTTAGTTTTTAAAATAGCATTCTCACTCTTGTGGACTTATATTTTACAGGCTAGCACTGAAAATGAGCAGAAGTTAGGTTCAAGTCATGTCTGTCCAATACCATGCAGACCAAGAGAATGGTGTTCAAAGGATCCAGCTTTCATTACAAGTAGGTAAATTTCCTGAAACTTGTTAATTGCTACAGATGAAACCTTTTACTCCTTGGAATGCATAAAGAACAGTGTTGTGTTTAGGAGATAAACTTGTGGACATAAATATGATTTTTGATTCACATTTTCAAGATTCTTCAGGTCTGTGGTACATGATGACTAAAACTTTTTTCCCCAACTGATCGACAATGCTGATCAGCAATATATTTAAGCCAAAACTTGTCTGATTTCCATCAGATCCTGGAGTAGTTTTTATGCATTCAGGCTGTCTAACCATTATTGACCTTCCCCTCCCCCCCATATAGTTCTATGGGGAAGACCAATAATACAAGAGCCTACTTAAAATTCCTTATATTAATTAAACTTATAGCATAATAAGAATTGGAACACGTAACAGATAAAATTGTGTTTGTATGATTAAGCATTTAACAAAGGATTGCTATTGAATGTTTTTTTCTTTTATAGGATGAATGACTTAAGTGAATTGAAGGAAGTGAAATTTGGAGACTTAAATGAAGAGACAAACCTGCTTTTGAATATTAAATATGGACTTGTCTGTTCCCACTATTAAAACACAATAGTCTTGTTTTACATTTTGCAAATAAATTAAATATTTTGGTCATCTGTCAATCTGCAAGTGCTAGGCCCTCTTTATACTTCATCCAAGTGTGATGATTTCCTCTTCTGCAAAATGGATTAGAAGATCTGTTATGACCTTCCTAGGTCTAAGAATCTAAGATCCTGAGGGAAGAATCTGTATAATTTGGGCATGTCTCATTAAATCAAGAATATCTCATTCATTGAATGTAATAGGATAAAGGGCAGCTACTTGGCTCAGTGGATTGAGAGCCAGACCTAGAGACAGGAGGTCCATCCTGGGTTCAAAGAATTGGAAACTAAGGTGTGGCCCTCAATTGGCAAGTGGCTAAACAAATTATGGTATACAAAGTAATGTGATTTTGTGCCATAGGAATAGATGAAACATGGCTTCAGAGAAACTTGGGGAAAATTATATGAACTAATGATGCAGAGTGAAAGGAATAAGATCAGGGAAACCAATTCATACAATAACATTGTAAAGAAAAACAATTTTGAAAGACAATAACTGATCAATACAATGACCAACCACAATTCTAGGGGACTAATGATGAACCATATCATTCATTTCTTGACAGATGATGGATTTAAGATGCAGAATAATTTTGGACTCGCTGATTCAAAAATTTTTGTGAATACATATATTTAGTTAGGAAGGATTCCCTCTTCAAACCCCCATAAAGAAAGGAAATGATAGATAAATGTTTGTTAACTGAAATGAAATCTTTTTTGAGAAGGCAGTTTTAGTTGAATGGCGAAGCTGGAAGACAGACTGTAGATAAAAGAGAGTGAGAGAAAGTATCTTGCATAATTTAGCTCAGAGTTTGGCTTAGATGAGAGCAGGGAGTTTTAAGGATGGGGTTGAGGCATGTTTATAGATAGTAGGATAGTAACTAATAGAATGAAGGTGAAGAGAGATTGGTGGTAGGAACAATTTGCTAGAGAAGGGTTTTCCCCAAGCTAAAAAACATGGTTCTCTTTCACTTTCCCCCTTTTTTATCCTTTATATTCACTTAATTGTTAAACCCTGGCAATTCTTCCTTTTTACTGTTTCTTGAATTCCTTTGCTATTCTTACTATGAGTAGGTCAGCTAAAAAGAACTAGTCATGGTGATCTTAGTCTTTTCTTGTGTCATAGACCCTTTTGGAGGTTTGGTGAAGCCTATGGGCTCCTCAGAAAAAATATTTTTAAGTTCATAAAGTAAAATACAATTTGATTCTGAGGGAAACCAATTGTATTAAAATAAACTTTTCAAAATATTTTTTAAAAATTGTGACCAACCCCCCACCAAGTTAAGAATTCTTGATGTAGTCCAACTCCTTTGTTTTATAGATGAGGAAAACAGGCCAGAGGGGGTATGTGACCTTGCTTCAGGTCACCCAGGTTGTGGCCCTTAGTTTCCTCCAGTAAAATAAGAGGATCGAACTAAACTAAGTCTCCTGCTCTTAATCTTTTAATTCTATGGTCATGTCTTAGCTAAGCAGTCTGCACACAGGAATGAATATTTGAGTTGAATTAAGACAAGCAGAAATTATTGGCACACTTGGCAATAACTTTTTTTTTTTGCATTGGTCTGTGGGAGAAAGGGAGGATATATGCACCTTCAAGGTGAGAAAGGAAGTGCCTGATAAATCTCGAGTTCCAGAATATTTGCTAATGTGCTGAACCTGCACTCCCAAGATGGACTCCTGGCAGCCCTTTGTTTTCAGCCTTCTTGAGCCAATGGGGTGAGGATCTGTTTTCTCTGAGTCAGCACCTCGATAAAGACTACTTTTGATCTCTATTGGGAGCAGGGGGCACAGCCAGATCAGTAACAGCTAACGTCCCTAAGCTGGCATCAGGAAGAATAAAGGGCTACAGAGAGAACTGTGTGCCACCCCCTCCATTCCACTCCTCTGCCAATCTCTTCCAACCCATCTCTGCAGTAGTTCCCTGTCTATCATCAATCTTCTTCCTGATAGCATACCTAAGCTCAATTAATAAAATGCATGGAAAATTATTTATAGGAAGTGCCTGGTCAGAGCCTAATAGCATTGGCTCCTTAGAGCCCTGAAGCTTTAATAGGCAGGTGGCCCATAGCCTAAATGACTGCCTTTTGATTCTTGTTTCAGACCAGCATGGGAAGAAATGAGTCCCACTGGTGGGAAAAACAATTTTTCAAAACCTCAAAGCGAATCTGCTCATTTGGAGGAGTCACGATTCCAAGGGTTTCTTTAAATATGAACTAGGACTATTCTTATTGATGAGAGTACTTAAAGTGGTGCTTCTATGGAGGGCCTTAATAATTTAGTGAGGAAGGCTAATAGGTAGCAATTTCCCCCAGCCTGAGAGCAGGGAGTAGGTGGTACCAAGTGTGGGGCAATTCATCTGGGAAAACAAGCTGAGCCACTGGTTCTGCTGTCACAGGAAGACCCTTTCCAACATCTCTTCTTGAGAATACTTGTTCTTTGTGCTCCTTAGATACTTACCACTAAGGAAAAGCCATTGAAGCTGCTCTTTTCCTTTGGTCCCTCCACTCTGACTGTAGAAAGGCAGGACTCTCAGGCAGCCTCTGACAGAAGGAAAGGCTATCTTGCCACATCTCCATGAAGGGAATAACGGTAGCAGTAACTAGGAAATGTTCTTTGGAGGAGAGAATGGCCATGGGCTGTAATCAGAGGCTGATGGAATAGCCTGGCCAAGCATTTGAAATGTGATCCGTTCCATTCATAGTGATGACCTCTTAACTATCTCTCATGTCCCCTTCCCTCCTCACTAAGTCCCTCTGTGGGAAGGGAAGCCTTTCTAGTGCCTATTAATTACACTTCTCTTGGATCGATTAAGTAACAGATTTATTTTTATTTTATTTTTTAAGAACCTGTCCCTTCTGTCTTAGTATCAGTTCTAAGTATTATTAATTCTAATGAGTATTAATTCTAAGACAGAAGACCAGCAACAGCTAGGCAATCAGGGTTAAGAGACTTGCCTAGGGAAGTGTCGGAGGCCACATTTTGAATACAGGTCCTCTGGACTCCAGGACTGGCAACTTTATCCACTGGGCTACTTAACTGTCCAGTAACTGACATTTATTAAAGAGAATGTGTTGGGAAGAGCGCTGGTCTGGGAATCAGGAAGCTTGGGTTTTTGGTTCCCACTATTACTTAATTTCTTTTGACTGAGCAAATTTGCCTGAGCAAATCACCTCTGTTTTTTTTTAAAATCTAAAAGAAGATTAGAATAAATAATGCCTCAAGTATCTCTCCTAAATCTAATAAAATATATATTTTAAGTTTCGGATTGAATATCTCATATTTTGGGTCCTAAACGCCCCTTCTAAGCTCTCAAATTCTGTGTTCCAAGGTCCTTTCTGGCTTTGATGTTTTAGAAATCTATAGGAATAACTGAAAGAATTTTGGCTTTTTCGACTAAATCCTGATGCTAAACACAATGTCTTGCACACAAAAGGAACCACAAGTGCCTGTTTATCAAGCCCCGTGAATGCTAAACCTGTGGCTTTCATTCAGTGGTCTGGCCACTGAATTTCCCCCTGGGCACACGCTTGAAGAAAGGTTGTTTGAATCAGCCTCGGTCTGCCTGCAGATGGCGCTGTGTGCACATAGCTCAACTAGTCTGGACTGATTTTCCTGTCTGGGACAAAGCAGTCCAAGCTGTGAAATAACATTACTTCTCCCCCGCCCCCACCCCCTCCCCACTCCTCGTCTTCAGGAGAGCTTCAATAATCTGCTTCCAGATCCACTGCTTGATGCAGTGAAAAGATCACGGGATCTGAAGTCTTGAGACCTGGGTTCAAGTAGAAAAGACTGATTCAACCCTGCGGAATCTATTTACTCATATGTAAAAAAGGATAATTATATAAACTACTTTTATTAGAGAAGATTGCTCAAACCTATGGACTCTTCTCAGAATACTGTTTTTAAATGCATAAAATGAATACCTAGGATGACATAGAAATAAAATTATCAAAATGCCAAAAAAAAAAAAGGCAAATTCACGTACCCCAAGGGTTTTTGTGAGGATTAAATAAGATAATGTAAGTTAGATGACCAAAAAACATGTGCTATCCTGCAAAGAGCTTTAAGACATAGTGTTAGGACACTTGAGTTTGAGGTTTGACCTTCAGAAAATTGTTCATCCTTTATGAATCTCAATTTTCTCATCTGTAAAGTGGGAATAGTAATCATCTACCTAATAGGCCACTTGGTCCGAAAGCACTTTGTAGCTTTAATGTAATGGACATTATCATTACTATATAAACTGCTTCCTGAAAGCAGGGATTCTTCTTTCTTTCTCTCTCTTTTTCTTTTCCTTCCTTCCTTCCTTCCTTCCTTCCTTCCTTCCTTCCTTCCTTCCTTCCTTCCTTCCTTCCTTCCTTC
>NC_058131.1:243773877-243823570 GCF_016433145.1 Gracilinanus agilis
CTTCTTCTTCTTCTTCTTCTTCTTCTTCTTCTTCTTTCTCCTCCTCCTCTTTCTTCCCCTTACCTTCTGCTTTAGAATTAATATTGTATATTGGTTCCAAGAAAAAAGAGCAGTAAGGGCTAGGCAATGGGGGTTAAGTGACTTGCCCAAGGTCACACAGCTAGGCAGTGTCTGAGGCCAGATTTGAACCTAGGACCTTCCGTCTCTAGGCCTGACTCTCAATCCACTGAACTACCCAGTTTACTAGAGTGAAGGGGAGCAGAAAGAACATTAAAACAGAATACTGCTTTATTTAAGATATTCAAAGAAAGTGTTCTGTGATAAGAATGGTTCTCCAACATTTAGATAAAATGTAGAGAAGCTGAGGCTTTTCACCAAGGCCATAGCTGTGGGAGTTGGCTCGGGAAGTGGATGCACACAGTGCCTGGGATTAAATGTTATGGGAATAATGTATAGTCAATATATATAATGTATTTTTTGGACTGCTTTAGAGCAGTATGAACTTAGTTCCTTACTGAAGGAAGGTTATTAAATATGAAAAGAGTTCCTAATGATATTAGTAATAATGGACATTTTTGTAATATTTGAAAGTTTACAAGACCCTGTACATGCATTTGCACTTCATAATAACTGTGGGGTGGTACTGGAGATAACATACGCTTCACCAAGGCTAATTCCTCTACTTATTTGAGCTATGTCATTGCATTCCAACTCCTCCATCAAATCAACTCCTCTGTCATTCCCACCCTTATACTTATTTTCAATCTTTCTCTATCTCCTGACTCATTCCCTACTGTCTACAAACATTCCAGTGTCTCCCTTATCCTGAAAAAAAAGACCCCCTCTTGAGCCTTCCATCCCTGCTAATTATCCTTAGTTATATTTCTTTAGTCCTTTGTAGCTAAGCTCCTTGAAAAAACCTATCTACAATAGGTGCTTCCACTTTCTTTCCTCTCATTCCCTTTTTAACCCCTTATAATCCAGCTTTTGACCTTATCATTCTCTTGTGATGGCTCTCTCCAGAGTTACCAATGATCTCTTGGCTGTCAGATCCAATGACCTTCTCTCAATCCTCATTCTCCTGGACCTCTCTGGACCTTTTGACACTGTTGATCACTCTCCCCTTCCTTGATATTCACTTCTTGACTTTTCTAGGTTCTGGGGATCCTGCTTTAAGCTATTTGACTGCTCTTGATTCCTTTGCTGGATCCTCTTTCAGCTCATGCCCTTTAACCCCAGATGGCCCTCAGGGCTTTGTCCTGGATGCTTTTCTCATCTCCCTCTCTGCTACTCCATTTAGTGATCTCATCAGCTGCCAGAGATTTCATTATCATTCTCTATGCTGATGATTCTTACTTCTATCTATCCTCCTCCAATCTCTCTGCAGACCTCCAGTGACATCTCAAACTCAAACTCCAGGAGACATCTTAAACTTAATACGTCTGAAAGGGAACTCATTCTCTTTCTTCTTGAACCTCTTCCCATGCCTACCTTTAACTATTACTTTTGAGGTAAACATCCTCCTCCTAGTCCCTCAGGCTCACAACCTACCAGTCATCTTGGATTCCTCACTATCTCTCACCTGCCATATTCAAGCTTGTCCTCCATTGTCAAGACTGGATGATTTCACCTTTGCAACATCTCACTGGCTTCCCCCACCTCCTTTCTCTTCTGATACAACCAGTACTCTGGTGCAGGCTCTCATCACCTCATTTCTGGATTATTGCAGTAGTAGTAGGGAGGTTCTTCTATACTAGCATGTGTCTCTCCTCATTCCAATTCATTTTCCATTCACTCCATCCATTCCACTGAAGTGGTTTTCCTAAGGCATTGGTCTGATCATGTCATTCACCTACTCAATAAATTACAGTGGCTCCCTTTTTTTTTCTCTAGGATCAAATACAAAATGCTTTACTTGTCTTTAGGAATCTTTTATAATTTAATTCATCAACTTTCTAGTCTTCTTACTTCAAACTCTCAGACACATACTCTTTTTTTTAATTCTTTTTTTTTTTTTAAATTTTAAACCCTTAACTTCTATGTATTGACTTATAGGTGGAAGGGTGGTAAGGGTAGGCAATGGGGGTCAAGTGACTTGCCCAGGGTCACACAGCTGGGAAGTGTCTGAGGTCAGATTTGAACCTAGGACCTCCCGTCTCTAGGCCTGGCTCTCTATCCACTGAGCTACCCAGCTGCCCCCCACATACTCTTTTTAAAAAAATAAAAACCTTTACCTTCTGTCTTAGAAACAGTACTGTGTATTGAGCAGTAAAGGGTATGCAATGGAAGTTAAGTGGCTTGCCCAGGGTCACCCAGGTAGGAAGTGACTAAGGCCAGATATGAACTCAGGACCTCTCATCTCTAGGCCTGGTCCTCAATCTACTAAGCCACTTAGCTGCCCCCAACACATACTCTTCAGTCCAGTGACAGACCCTGATCTTCTAGCTGTTCCAGGAACAAGACTCTCCATCTCTATTCCAGACATTCTCTTTGGCTGTCATCTGTGCTGAATGCTCTCCCTCCTCTGCTCTGAATACTGACCTCATAGCTTTCTTTAAATCCCAATTAAAATCCCTCATCCTACAGGAAGCCTTTCCCAAGTCCTCTTAATTCCATGCTTTCTCTCTGTTAATTATTTCTTATTTATCCTGCATACAGTTTTGTATATATTTGCTTGCACATTGTTTCCACAATTATACTGTAATCATATTGAGGGCAGGTCTTTTGACTCTTTTTTATCCCCAAAGCTTAGCATAGTGCCTGGCACATATTTGGCACTTAATAAATGTTTATTGATTGAACATCATTTCATTTTATAGATAAAAGGATAGGCCTGGTGAGTTTAAGTGACTTGTCCATGGTCACTTGAGTAGTAATTGAAGACCTCCAGTGATGGGATGCTTTCTATATTTAATTTCCAATTGATTAGTTTTCTAATTAATCCCAACCTATCTCTACTCTAAAATTAGAACCACAATAATATAAGGTAAATATTCATTGCATCAGGATTCATGAGAAAAAAAAAAGCAACTCCTCAAGACATTTACTAATAAAAGTTTTGATTGGGGTCTTTGGTTTTTGGTTTATGAAGCAATGCCATCATGTTTAGGATGAAGTGGTAGTATGGTGCAATGAGAAGAGAACATGGTGGGAAGGGTCTAGAAACCTTGGAACTCATCCCAATTGTCCTACAAACTCACTGTGTTCCCTTATGTAAGTTATTCTCCTTCTGTGAGCTACTTTAGATTTCTCCTCTGTAAAATGAAGGAGTTAGAATGGATCTGGTGGTCTTAACTTGTTTTTGTGTCATGAACCCCCTTGTCAGTTTGTTGAAACCAATGAATGCCTTCTCAGAATTATGTTTCTAAAGGCATCAGTAATGGAAGGGAATTCTGAAAATTTTAGATAGAGATTAATAAAAATAAAGATGTAATTTTTTCCCATTTAAGGTCATAGCCTTCCTGAAATCTATATATCCTCCACTTGTGATATTGTGGACCCTAGATTCAGAAACTGTGGACTAGATGATAGCTAACATCTTTTCTTTTTTTCCTTTGAATAATTCTGAAGTTTTTTGTTGACCTCTGATCTTCTTGGGACTCCATAGGATTCTGCATTTTCAGGGATTCCCTCTGTCTTAGGATACTTATTAAAAACACTTTGTATTCTCCTTAATAATTTTCTACTCAACATTGTGGCTTTAGTATTCTCTGTTGAAGCAATGCAAGGATCCAGAGCAAGGCTGAGGGACTTATGAGAAAGAAAACTAGCCACATTCAGAGGAAGAACTGTGGGAGGAGAAACACAGAAGAAAAACAACTGCTTGAACACATGGGCTGATGGGGATATTATTGGGGATGTAGACACTAAACGATAACTCTAGTCCAACTAGTATTCTCTGTTGACTTCTCTACAGATATTCTGAGATTTTTTGGAGGCTTTTCTCTTGAAATCTTTGCTTTCTATCCCTCCTTCTCCCTCTGTCTCTGTCTCTCTGTCTCTCTCTCCCTCCTATTGCCCTGTTACTTTATGAACTTCCTTAATTTGCAAGCGGATATAATCTCTCCTCCCCTAGCCCTCATTCCTCCCTGCTTCCCCCTTTCCCTCCCAGACTAGTTTCAAGACGGCCTCTTCTTCCTTGCTTTGGGAGCTCTAGGGTTCTCTGGATTGGGTTCCTGCTTTGAATAATCTCTCAGAGGTTGATACTGGCTTAAAGTGGGTTTTAGTCCCCTTTCCTTTAGGCCTAGATAAGTCTCCTATATTATTACCGTGATTCCATTCTTCCTTTAGTTGTCCTTCTTTCCTTCTTATTCTTATTCTTAATTATTGAATTAATATCTGCTGATTTTTTTTCAGGCTGAGGGAGAGCAGGAAGAATGTTTTAGGCAGAGAGTCTGAAGCCTTGGGTGACCCTAACTCTAACAACCTTTCAGACACTGAGCATTCTCTAGTGTAAGGACTTCTACAGTGCATTTCAAATGTGATAGCATTCTGTGTTCTAAGGACTGCTCCCTTCCACCCTGACAATCACTGTTATAAATTTTAAAGTCTCTCCTAGTTGCAATATTCTGTTCTATATTCAGTGGTCTCTTTGAACTCAATTATACTAAGAGGTCTCTTTAGCTTTAACCAGCTAGAATTCCAAGACCCATGGGGCATTTGTTCCCTCTCCTCTGTAAATGGGAAAAAGACTGGGAAAAAGAGATCAGTTGTGATTTCCAGCTTTATATTTCAGTATCTTTTAGGTGAATTCAGGTATACATTTACGGGAAAATTTTAAAATACTTGGGCTCCAGATAAGGCATTTGACCATATTTTCCTGTGTGTGTAATTATATTCCACATATTTATGCCAGTATTTGAGGCTGAGCAATCTACCTTTACTAAACAGACTAGGAAATTTCCACTAGTTATCAGGCCCTTGGCAGAACTCCAAGGACCACAGACCTTTATCAGAGGGGAGATTTTTTTTTTTCTCCTAGGCAGTTGGGAAAAAACCAAAACAAAGCAACCACTTTCTCAGAAGGATCTCAGGATTCTCTCTTTAAACTTTGCTTCAGGGGACTTATGAGAAAGGACACTTTCCACACTCAGAGGAAGAACTGTGGGAGCAGAAACTCAGAAGAAACAACTGCTTGATCACATGGGTCGATGGGGATATGATTGGGGATGTAGACCCTAAACAATCACCCTAGTGCAAATGTCAATAATATGGAAATAGGTCTTGATCAATGACACATGTAAAACCCAGTGTAATTGCTTGTAGGCTATGGGAGGAGAGGTGGGAGGAGGGGAGGGAAAGAACATGATTCATGTAACCATGGAAAAATATTGTAAATTAATTAATTAAAAAAACAACAACTTTGCTCCACAGTATTACAGAAGTACCTTGGGATAGAGAACTTCCTGGTAGTAAGGAAGACCTGGGCTTTGGTCCTGATCCTGAGGCATACAGGCTGTGTGTCCCTGGGCAAGTCATTTAATAACTCAGAGTCCCTAGGCAGTTGGCCAAGACTACAGGTTGCAAAACAGTTGCTGATTTACATTGGTAGGTTTTCTTACTGAAAGAGTTTCCATATCTATCAATCATGTATTTGGACCACCCCTCTTTCTTTCTCCCTATCTATGCATATATATATATATATATACACACATTAGGAAGCAGTGTGTTAGAATGGGAGATGTATAACAGTGGAATTCTGACCTCATTTCTAGACTTAACTCAGTCTGCAATTGGCTGTGTTCTCTTGGGCAAATCATTTCCCTTTTCTTGACCTCATTCACTTCCAGCTCTGATATTCTATATTTTATGTTCTGAAGTTTCCCTGACATAGTCCATTTGAGCTCAGAAACATTGCAAATCTGTACCTGTATACTCCTCTCTTCCTGAGAGACTTGGGAAAGTCACTTAATATTTCTGTTTCCTCCACCTGGAAAATGGGGATAATCATCTGTCCCCTGCCTATTCTCACCGGGTTGATGTAACAGTTAAATAAGAGAATAAATGTGAGCAGAATAAGCCCTAAGGAAAATATTTTTGTTTGCCAGTTGTTTTTGATGAGGATTGATGTCATCATAGGGTGATGTCCTGACTTGGGCAGGAATTGGATTTAAGTGAAGCAGAATTGCCCAAAGTTAGTCTTACTCTATCTTCCAGAGTTGTCCAAGTCCAGGGACAAGACAAAATTCGGGATGACTGCTGATGAATCAAATTGCAGGGGAGGATCTTGGCATCTTCTATGTCTGACCAAACTCTAATTGCTCCACGGCGCATACTTCGGCAGCCTTCGTTGCTCTAGGAACAAATTATTCTCATCCTCCCATTCTATTTGGAGAAATCTTCACACCCTTGGGGTAGACACTCTCCTAATTCAATGATGAGTTTGTGGTCCAGTGATTACCCCTCAACCTAGGTAAGTAGGCCCGCCAGATAGTTTTGCCATGGTGTGGCCCCTGCTCTTGCTACAGCTTCTTGGAGTCACAGGTGAGAGCTGAGTGTCAGGTGGACACCAAAGGTGGATAAGCAGCCCTGGAAAGGTCTTGGCAAATCCTCACACCAGAGGTGCTGATCCTTCTTGAACACCCATATTATATACCCCTGAGGAAAATATAAAGCACAACACAAATGAGTTCTTTTATGTGTCTTTATCTGTAAAATGGGGATAATAATAGCACCTCTGTCTCAGGGGGTTGTTATGAAGATCAGAGGAGATAATATATGTAAAGTACATTGTAAACATGAAGGTGCCATGTAAACATTCACTATTCTATCTCATTTCTCATTGTCATTTGCCTATGAGATGAATTCTAGAAACTGAGGATGATGTGCCCTTCTCCCTCATGCCAACCCTTTTGTTCCAAGTTGCTATTAAGAAAAGGAAATAGAATCTTAGAAACCCCATCTTGTGGGCATAGAATACTAGAAATAGGATGTTAAAGCTGGAATGGGCCTTGGAACATAGATAGCCAAATTGGGAAGAGATCTTAAAATTTGAAATACTGAATCTGAAAGAGAACTTAGAGCGTAAATTGCTGAATGTGGGAGGGACTTTAGAAGACAGAACATGGAATGAATGTCAGAGCTAGAAGGACCTTAGCATGTAATAATAATAGTTTACATTTTTATGGTGCTTTATGGTTTTCGGACTATTTTATAGATGTTGTCTCATTTAATCCTTACAACAACTCTGTGAGGTAGGTGCTATTATTCTCTTTATGTTACCCATAGGAAAACTGAGGGTAGAGAGGGTTTAAGTGACTTGCCCAAGTCTTTACTATATTTTATGAAAGTAAGCATTGGAGGTGGGTTTAGAACTCGGGTCCTTCTGACTTCATCTACAGCACTATTCACGATGCTCTACAGCCTCTTGATATAAAACACAGAACATTAGAACAGTAGGAAATCACAGAATCATCTCATCTAACCCCCTTCTTTTCTAGCCAGGGAGACTGAGACTCAGAGAAAGTCAATTAACTATGTGTTGTATTATATAAATGTGTTTTGTTATAATTCTTAGCGCTCTCTAGTGAAGGAGAATTTATTAGTTCCTTTATTACTGATTTTCCAAAGGAAACCAGGCAAGCAAGGGGACAATTTTTAGGTTGAGCAGAGACTGTCATTGAGAGAAGTGACTAGAATGGAAGGCAAAGAGGAAATGCAGCCCTAGGATATGACTCACTTGCAGTGCCTGGATGGGGACCAGGCCACAGAGCCTGATAGAAAAATAGTTGACGCTCCTGCCCTTTCCTCTTCCTCTTGACTTTGCTGGGAAGGATGAGCTTGTGAGCAGTGGGCAGGAAGGTGGGACCTGCGGCAGGATGCCCATGTCTCCAGGGGCCCCAGGAGAAGACTCGCTTCTTGGCGTTGGTGGCCCCATCTCGCTCCGCTCCTCCCAATCGTGCATCACCCTGTCCACGTCTGAAGCTCCAGGTGCTTGTTCGGGTCAGGATCCCCTTTTGCTGAGCACGGGCGGGGGGTTGCAGGCAGCTGAAGGGAGATTTTTGCTTCGGGGAAGGGGGAGTGTAGTTCGAACTCAGAAACTCTTGACAGAGAGAATTCCATAGAGGCACAAACAGTCACAGCCATCATCACCAGTGGATACAAGCATGGAAGCCTCTGGACAGGCATGTGAAGACCTCCCTCGGCAGGAGGGGGAGACGAGAACACTTTGTTCCGAGGGCCACGGAAGCTGCTGAAGATACGGAAGATGCTGAGGTCATCTCCTCCATCCTCAGTCATCAGCACTCCTCCTGACTTTTGTCTTAGTCCTGGACCTCGATGATGACTTTGTGCGACTGCCTCGCCGGGATCCGATTCATGCACAATCAGAACATCGTCCCATGATGTCGTCGGTCTTCTTTGAAAACAGCATACTCATGGACATATAGAATTATATATTTAAACCTTTACCTACTGTCTTAGTTTATTTATTTTTTTATTTTAGCAATTATAGGTAATAACAAATTTCCGCACAAGTTTTCCTAAATTATATGATTGAACTTATCTCCCTCCCTTCTTTTCCTTTACCTTCTGTCTTAGATCAATTCTGTGGATTGGTTCTAAGACAGAGGACCCGGAAGGGCTAGGTAATGGGGGTTAAGTGACTTGCCCAAGATCACACAGCTAGAAAGTGTCTGAACCCAGATTTGAACCTAGGACCTCCCATCTCTAGGCCTGGCTCTCTGTCCACTGAGCCACTCAGATGCTCCCTACTTGTGTG
This sequence comes from Gracilinanus agilis, assembly GCF_016433145.1. Taxonomy (NCBI): domain Eukaryota; kingdom Metazoa; phylum Chordata; class Mammalia; order Didelphimorphia; family Didelphidae; genus Gracilinanus; species Gracilinanus agilis. Next base: position 243,782,597 of record NC_058131.1, read on the forward strand.
GACATATTCATACGCACGTCCACACAGGTATAAACAGATATGCACCCAAACATCATAAATATGACCACCCATTGCTTCCAGTTCTGCCCCCTTTGACAAGCAGAATAGCCCAGTTCCTCCTCCAAGCAATGACCCTTCAGATATGTGACTATAGCCACCATGTCTCCCCACTCTCCAGCCTCCTAAATCTTCTCATCTTTAGTCTAACACAGTGTTTCCCAAAGTGGGCACCACCACCCCCTGGTGGGTGCTGCAGCGATCCAGGGGACTAGTGCTGGTCACAGGTGCACTGGGGGCAGTGAATAGTTTAGGTCAATAAATAGTTTCATAACTTCAAAGTTTGATGTTTCTAATTTACACCTTTCTTTACTATATTTTATGAAAAAAGTAGAAACATTAATACATATATCTTTCCTATTAATTGCTATTAAAATAAAAAAATTAATTTCCAGGGGACTAAATAATATTTTTTCTGGAAAGGGGGCAGTAGGCCAAAAAAGTTTGGGAACCACCGGTCTAATACCTTCAGTTCCTTGTAAGATATGCGTTTGAGTCTCGTTTTCCTGAGCTCCCTCTTTTGTACCCTCTCTAGCATGTTACCTTCCCTGGAAACGTGGCACTCTGAATTAGACAAAATACAAATGGAGCGTGGCAAGGGCAGAAGGTGCTAGGATTGGTCCCCTCTCATGTTCTGTACCCTGGCTTTCTATTTCTAACATGCATAGCTGTTTGCATAGGTCTTCTAATAATTTCTTTTGTATAACATTTTTTGAGTTCAAGCACAAGTTCCTCAAGGCCTGTATCTCTTACTTTTTAAAAAAATTTAAAATAGAATCCACTTATTTCTTTATTTTTTAACCTCTTACCTTCTGTCTTAGAATCAATATTAAATATTGATTCCAAGACCGAAAAGAGTTTAGACAATAGAGGCTAACTGACTTGCTCAGGGTCACATACCTAGGAAGTGTCTGAGGCCATATTTGAACCCAGGTCCTCCCAGCTCTAGGCCTGGTGCTCTATCTCCATCTTCTCCTTTTGCTGTGGCCTCGAGAGCACCTATAGGTCTGGGCACAGGGAAGATACCTGATAAGTCTGTGATACTGTATGGACAGCTGGCCAACCCCAGGGCAAACTCTAAACTTTTCCAGGGTGTAGCATTTCCTTTGTTCCAGCCCTAATGTGTCGGATTTTGGGTGGTTTTGCTATTTAAAGAAGGTGGCAGGCAAGTGAGCGAAGGGACAGGAAGCAGGAGCATCCCACCACTGCCCAGAGCGAGAGAGGCAGCCGGCCAGCAGGGGAGGGCAAAGCCAGGCACCACCTTCCCTACTTGGTGTGCCTGCCTGGGTTCATTGGGCTCCTCAGAGATAAGAGGCCACATTATGTAGCATCCAGAACCCTCAATTTGGAGTCTGAGATTGAATCTCAGCCCTACCCCTTACTCCTAGTGTGACATTTGGGAAGTCACAACCATTTTGGGCTCAGTTCCCCTATCCTAAGAAATAGGATATTGGATTCAATGAGTACTAAAGTGCAATCTTCTCATCCACAGAGGAGGAAGCTCTGGCCTTGCCTGGGAAAGTGACCTGCCTGTCACTGTGTCCTGAGCTACAGAGAGGTTGTCCGAAGAGCCAGAGCAAACAGCTGTTCAGCAGATGTTTGGTGTTTGCCTGGCTAGTGACAGCAACTGAATGATGGTGGGGTTTTGTGCGAATGTGTGTGTGTGTGTGTGTGTGCGTGTGTGTGTGTGTAAAATAGTCTGTGGCTGTTTCCCTTTGGTTGACTTTATAATTCTTTCGGTGACAGCTATCTTTAGGGCGGCACTTCTGGCTTCAGAGAGGACAGAACTCAGTAAACGACCTTTGGAGTCAACGAGAAGTGGGAGGTGGCCAATGTGCAGAAATAGGGCTTCTTTGTAAACTTTTGGGGAAAAGTTGATGTTAGGGGCATATTAATTTTTGGGTCAAGTAAGAGTTAAATGTAGATGAGAAATAGCCCAGGGACAGGGGCAGGAAGATCTGAGAACCTCCAGGTATTAGCAACCACGATGAATTGGTTGGGATGGTACTGGGGGTGGTAGGGAGAGATGGGACAGATTTCTTAAAAATAAATTTTTATTTTTATTTATTTTTTAATTTTATTTTTATTGATAGCTTTTATTTTTTATATCAACAAAACTTCTCTCTGCATCACTCCTCCCTCAGAGGGCCATCTCATATGACAGATATTTTTAAAGAAAAGAAAGAGGAAAAAAATCAGCAAAACTGAGCAATATATTGAAAAAGATGGAAAACAAAGACAATGTATTTATCTGTGAACTTCCTACTTTGCAAAGGAGTGGGGTAGGGATTTCTTCTCATATCTCTTCTTTGGAGCCATGTTAATTCTTTGCAGTTTTTCAGTATTATCTTTTTTGAAACCTTTACATTTTTTTGTTGTTGTAGTAAAGAATTAGAAACAAAGTGGATGCCCATTAATTAGGTATTGAAAGAATAAATTATGGTATATGAATGTAATGGAATAATATTGTGCTCTAAGGAATGATGAAAAGGATAGGTTCAGAGATACTTGGAAAGACTTGTATGAACTGATATAGAGTGAAGTTAGAGGAACCAGGATATGAGGAATACATTTTCAGACATGAATTAATGAATTTGTTTTACTTGATTCAATTTATTTGCTATAAGGGAGAGCTCTCATTTTTTGTCAGGGAGGGAAGAGTTGGGATAAGGAATGGAGAGGTAGTAATAATGATGCCAAAAAGAAAAGAAAAAAGAAAAATATAATTGAAACATTAAAATATTTTGGAAGAGAGAAGGAAGTTCAGAAGTGGATGTTAGTAAGCAGGGACCATGTTGATACTTTCATGTTATATTTAATAGACTTATAAAGAAGCTTCATGGATTTACAAACAATTATCTTTTCCCATTCTTTGGATATTGAAACATTCATATCTGAAGTTTGTTAAGCTCATAACAAAAATCAAAGAGGTGGGAAAGCTAAATCAAGGTCTCCTGACTCTTAGTGTAGTGGTATTTCCATTAAACCTCCAATCTGAATAACTCTTGGTATAGTTCAGTCCTAAATTCTTATTTTACTGTAGTGTCTTCCCCAAGGTTCAATGCAGATATTTGAAGTGTCTTAGAAAGTTCTCCTCCTGATAGAAATATAAGGTTCTCAATGCTTAGAATGATGCCTGGCATACAGAAGGCACTTAATAAATGCTTTTGTATTAATGGTTTCTCTGCCATGGTTCCTTTCCCTGAGAAGAGGAAAGTTTTCAATCTTTAATCTTTGTTTTACCCAATATGATTGCTCCTTCCTAAGCAGCAACAAGGAATCCAGAAATAGATGGGTGTAAATGAATGGATAATTGGCTTTGATGCCACTATCGATTTAAATCCTTCCTCCTTACTGCCTTGGGTAAAGCAGTTCACCTCTTTGGTCCTCAATCACCTCATCTGTAAATTCATTAAACTAGGATTGGGCTAGGGGATCTCCAAGGTCCCTCTGTGTGTGAGGACTAGAGTTCTACCCAGAGTTACAATCAATTCTTTTTTCTGCTCTCAGCCCAATGATCATCTAAGGTCTCTTTCCAGTCATTTTTCAAGTTAGTTTTTTATTATTGTCCTCTTGAAGTCTCTTATTTCTCAATTATTTTTTTCTTCTCTCTTCACAGCTATGCTTCTTTACGACCACAATATCTGCTACCGCAGAGGTTTAAGCTGGAATGTTGGTAGAGTCAAGGTATCATGGGGTCCTTGCCATAGCCTTATTGGGTAAGCATTTTGTAGAGGAGGAAACAAGTTTGTAGAAAACTTCAAGACAGTGATGAGGGGCTCTTAGCTACTTTTCTTGGGGCCCACTATGGAAACTCCAAAGTTAGGGTGAAGGATACAGAACTATGGACCAAAACATGGGATTGAACTTGGAGTATTTCTACTTGTCAAATCCTACCCATCTATTGCTACCCAGTTCAAATGCCACCTTTTCCATGAAACCTTCCTTAATACTTCTCAAATGGATATTATGGCTCTCTTCTCTGAATTCTCACACCTCCTTTGTCTTTACCTCACATATTTGACTTTGTATTATCATTATGCACGTGCTTTATTTTCCATCCTGGTCTTGATATTCCTTTGAACACAGGAAGTATGTCTAACTATAAGATTGAGCATGTGGTAGGCACTCAGTAAATGATTTTGGTTTGATGGATACAAGAATAGATTATGGCCCTCCCAGCTCTAACTATAATGCAGTAGGTGACCTTCGGCATGGTTGACTTGTGAGTTAGCCTCTTAGGACTTTAATTTCCTTCTCCATAAAATGAGAGGGTTAAACTTGAGGAGCTCTAAGGTCTTTTCCAATTCTAAAATTCTATACTGTATATCTGAGATTCTTTCTAGCTCTGCAGTCTGTGTTCCATGTTCCAAGGGTAACAAGTACACTCTAGTGCACTCTCCCAGAGGCAGGGCAGCCGTATTTGCTCCTCAAAGTGTTAGGGACACTCTTGGGGATTTAGATTGTCTCTTCACAAATTTCATCAGCTGGAGCTGTGCTCATCTCCATTGTTTTTTATTTTTATTTTTTAAACCCTTACCTTCTGTCTTAGAATCAATTCTGGGTATTGGTTCTAAGGCAGAAGAGCGGTAAGGGCTAGGCAATGGGGGTTAAGTGACTTTCCCAGAGTCTCACAGCTAGGAAGTGTCTGAGGCCAGATTTGAACCCAGGACCTTCCATCTCTGGGCCTGACTCTCAATCCACTGAGCCACCCAGCTGCCCCCTCATCCCCATTGTTAGATGCCAGTGACTAGATTTCCAGTTCTATTTAACTACTTAAAATCAGTAAACTTTTACAGAGGATATTTATTTTGAAGATTTCACAAGAACAAAATATAAATCTTTCCCCCTAATATCTTGGGACTACACTCTTGGCTCCATTCCAGCATAACATTGGTCCCATTGAGTGCATGTCCAAAGGTAGCCCAGCTACCAGATGAATTCTTGTCTCAGCTGCCATTGGGTTGAGTTCCGAAGGCCACTTCTTGTGCCTTTATGTCGTATTGGCTTCAAACCAGGACTCTAGAATGCCAGGGTAGTGAGGTTTCCTCTTGACCTTTGGAGATCAATAAGATCTGAGGCTCTCATTCTTTATCCCAAATGGGCAAAGAGCAGGGGCAGAGGCAAAGGACGGAGGCCCATTGGCCCCCATGTTGGCTTTGGTGAGGGGTGCGCAGGCTTCCCTCCTTACAGCAGCATCTCTCACCAGAAGTCATGAATGAAATGGTCCAAACAGAGAGTATTAGAAAGGCCTGAGGCAAGCGAGCAGGCCAAAGATGACTCAGGTCTCTCGAATGTCTCTTTAGCTAATTAAAAAAGAGCCCCCCATTTAGCTTCTGTGGTTAGAGCCTCTTGGAGCCAGTTAATAGAATGTCTACTCATGCTTCCCAGAGTCTTTGCAAAATACTTCCATTCCCTATCATCGCACCTCTCCTGGAAGCAGGCTCCCGGCCTCTCTCCGGAGAGGGATGCTTGCCAAGGCTCTGTGCATGTGCACCAGACCCCTGTCCCACAAGCAACATCCCAGCTTAACATTTTGTCTTCTAAGGCCCCTCCTGCACCTGAAATTCCATGTTCTAAGCCCTCCCTGAGCTGGGAAATTCTGAGTTTTAAGGTCTCTTCCAATTGTAAGTCTAAGACCCCTCCACAGGCTGAAATTCTATATGCTAAGGTCCCTTTCTGCTTTGACATTGTGTTTTCTATTCTAAGATTCTTTCTAGTTTAGAAATTCTTGTTTTAAGGCTTCCCTCTGACCGGACATCCCATGGATTAAGTTCCCTTTCAGCTCTGTGGTTCTAAAACAATGATTTTATATCACTTTACTCAGTACAGATGCTCTGCCAAAGGGCAAAGTTTGATTGAATGTCCTTAATTTTCATCTTTGTTCTTTATTAATTCTATCCCCTTTCCAGGAGCACTTCATATTGCATAAACAAAACAAAACAAAACAAAACAAAACCCTGGGGCAGCTGGGGATTGAGAGCCAGGCCTAGAGATGGGAGGTCCTAGATTCAAATCTAACTCCAGACACGTCTTAGCATTGTGACCCTGGGCAAGTCATTTAGCCCCCATTGGCTAGTTCTTACCAATCTTCTGCCTTGGGACCAATCCACAGAATTGATAAAACAAACAAACAAACAAACAAACAAACAAAAAAACCCTTTACTTTCTGTCTTAGAATCTATTCTAGGTATTGGTTCCAAGGCAGAAAAGCAGTAAGGACTAGACAATGGGGGTTAAGTGACTTGCCCAGGGTCACACAGCTAGAAAGTGTCCAAGATCAGATTTGAACCTAGGACCTCCCATCTCTGGGCCTGGCTCTCAGTCCACTGAGCCACCTAGCTGCCCCCATGAACGTGGTCTTTTATTTTTATTTTGGTTCCAAGGCAGAAGAGCGGTAAGGGCTAGGCAATGGGGATCAAGTGACTTGCCCAGGGTCACACAGCTGGGAAGTGTCTGAGGCCAGATTTGAACCTAGGACCTCCTGTCTCTAGGCCTGGCTCTCAATCCACTGAGCTACCCAGCTGCCCCTTGAACATGGTCTTTTAAAGAAGTAAATATTTGTTGTAGGTTTTTAGGCTATATTTAAAAAATATTAGCTACCTTTTTCTAGATTTGTCCATCAGAACTGCAAAAGGTGCTATTCCAGGGACTGTGACTTGTCCTGGTTTCACCAAAGTAGAACACTGAGGCATAATTAAAGGAAGGAGCTGGCTCCATGCCAAATGGGTAAGAGGAAGAGCAGAGAATTGGACCCAGGAGTCGTGACTGCCAACCTTATGGTCTGGCCATTAGGTAGTTGTGCAGATGGCCAGAAGAGCATGTCCAATAATTCTAAGCTCCAATTGCTTGGTTAATCATTTTCACATTCATTATTAATGCTTGGTAATGAAAACCTGATCAAATGGAAGGCCAGCCTCAGACTTCACTTAAAGGAAGGTCTGAACACAGTCCTTGAAAGTAGAGGTGGTTGAGGGGAAGAGGGAAAGAAATGGGGAGAGAAGGATGAGATCATTGAATTAGTTAGAAGGGACTTTGGAGATCAGCTAATCCAGCTCTCCATATCCCCTGCCCACAGTGCATCAGTCCCTTCCTACAGCATCCTTCACAGGTCGTAATGTGCCTTCTGTTTAAACAAATAATAATACAAACTATCTAGCATTTAAGGTTTGCCAGTGCTTTACTTGGGTTGTTTCATTTGATTTTCACAACAAGCTAGTGAAGGGGGTATTTATAATCATTCCCATTTTCTAGATGAGGAAATAGAGCCTGAGAGGGGTTAAGTGCTCAGAGTTAGGCATTCAAGTTCAGGTCTTCCTGATTCTGAATTCATTGTTCCACTTTGTTATCCATTTGTTTCACCCAGTAAGAAGGAATTGATTACCCTCCCTGTTCCATTGTTGGACAGTTTGGTTTCTTAGACTTTCCTCATGATAATGAGCCAAAATATGCCCACCATAACTTTTTTTTCTAACCCTTCCTTTCTGTCTTAGAGTCAATACTAGGTATAGGTTCCAAGGCAGAAGAATGGACTAGGTTCCAAGAAGAAGAAGGACTAGGCAATTGGGGTTAAATGACTTGCCTAGGAAGTATCTAAGGTCAGATTTGAACCTAAGACCCGCTGTCTCCAGGTCTGGTTCTCTATCCACTGAACCACCTAGCTGCCTCCCACCATAACTTTTACCCACTTCACCAATTCTACCTGTTGGGATCAAGCAGAATGCAAATGCATCTCATCCCCCACTTTTTTTCATCTAATCCACTCAGTCAGTGTTATAATTAAGCTTCTACTATGGGCAGAGCTAGATGGCTGCTTGGAGTAAAAGTTGGTCCTGGAGTCAGGAAGACCTGGGTTTTACCTCTGACACACACTGACTGTGATCCGTAGGCAAGCCACAATTTTTTATTGTTTCAAGAAACATTCTCAGAAAATAAATTGCAGAGTAGGTAGGTGGTGATTTCAATTGACAGAATGAGTTCCTCATTGGGAGTTCTCTTTACTCAGGTCTAGTCCAGTGTGTGGAGAGGACAACTTCTTAAAATTTTTTTTTCTTTATTTTATTCCAGTAATGGATTTATACATAACTTTTCCCAGGTTACATGATTCACGTTGTCTCCCTCCCCTCTAATTTCTCTCCTTCTGGAGTTGGACAAGTAATTCCACTGGGTTTTACATGGATTATCACTCAAAGCCCATTCCCATATTATTCATTTGTATAAGAGAGCAATCTTCTAAGAGCAAAACCCCAAATCATATACCTAAATAAACAATTGATCAATCATATGTTTTTCTTCTGCATTTCTACTCCTGTAGTTCTTTCTTTAGATGTGGATATCTTTCTTTCTCATATGCCCTTCAGATCATTGTATTGCTGTTAGCAGCAGTCTATTACATTTGATGGTCCCACAATATTTCAGTTGCTGTGTATAATGTTCTCCTGGTTCTGCTTATTTCACTCCACATCATTTCACATAGGTCTTTCCATCTCTTTCTGAAATCATCTCTTTTTTTGCTCCTTATAGCATAATAATATGCCATCACCAGCATATACCACAATTTGTTCAACCATTCCCCAATCGAGGGACATTCCCTCAGTTTCTAATTTTTTGCCACTATAAAAAGTGTAGCTATAAATATTTTTGTACAAATGGAGCCTTTCCCATTTTTTTTTTATCTCTTTGGGATACAAATCTAGTAGTGGTTTTACTGGATCAAAGGGCATACATTCTTTTAAAGTCCTTTGGGTATAATTCCAAATTACCTTCCAGAATGGTTGGATCAATTCACAACTCCATCAGCAATGTATTAGTGTCCCAATATTGCCACATCTCTTCCAACATTTATTATTTTCCCTTACTGTCACATTGACCAATCAGCTAGGTGTGAGGTGGTACCTCAGAGTTTTTTGATTTGCATTCCTTTAATCAAGAGTGATTTAGAACATTTTTTCATATGATTATTGATAGTTTGATATCTTCATCTGAAAACTGTCTATTCATATCCCTTGACCATTTGTCAATTGGGGAATGACTTAGTTTCATATAAATTTGACTTAGTTCTTTATATATTTGTAAAATGAGTCCTTAATCAGAGAAATTTGTTATAATTTTTTTCCCCAAGTCATTGCTTCCCTTCTAATCTTGGTTGCATTGGTTTTGTTTGTACAAAACCTTTTAAATTTAATATAATTAAAATTATTCATTTTACATCTTGTGATGCTCTTTCTCTTGTTTGGTCTTAAATTCTTCCCTTCTCCATAGATCTGACAGGTATACTATTCTATGTTCATTTAGTTTCCTTAAAATGTCACTCTTTATATTTATGTCATTTACCCATTTTGAACTTATCATAGTATAAGGTGTGAGATATCGATCTAAATCTAATTTTTTTTTAAATTTTAAACCCTTAACTTCTGTGTATTGACTTATAGGTGGAAGATTGGTAAGGGTAGGCAATGGGGGTCAAGTGACTTGCCCAGGGTCACACAGCTGGGAAGTGTCTGAGGCTGGATTTGAACCTAGGACCTCCAGTCTCTAGGCCTGGCTCTCAATCCACTGAGCTACCCAGCTTCCCCCTAAATCTAATTTTTGCCATATTGTTTTCCAATTTCCCAGCAGTTTTTGTCAAATAGTGAGTTCTTATCCCCAAAACTGGAATAAGAGGACAACTTCTAGGTCTTAAGGGGTCCTTCTCACATTAACATTTGATATTCTTTATTCTGAGTTCTGAGAATCCTAGCTTTGGGAGGCTTGCTCTTACTGAGATTTATTGCTGTGGGCCAGAGAGAGGTGGTAGGAAGATAGGATTAAGGAAGAATTAAAGAAGGAAAATCAAGATGAATTTCCAGAGAGTGGGTGCAGAAAGACAGTTTGTGATGGAGGATAGACTTGGCAGGCTAGATCTGGCTCTTAGGGTTCTGTGTTTTGGGTTTCTCTCTTACGAGTGAAGCATCACTGTTGCTGATGGGCAAGGGACTGAGGGAAGAAAAGATGGCTTTCCTGATGGGTAGGAGAAAAGATGAGGGGCTCACATGCACATAGTCAATTACTACTAAAAGAGGGATCACACTAGTTTGTAGTCTTGAGATCTATGTTCTCTTGGCTCTGCCACTTACTTGTTATGTGACCTAGGAAAAATTATTTCACTTGGTCTAGTCTCAGCTTTCTCAGTAAAATGTAGGAATCCCTTTTAGCCTGGCATTCTATATTCTAAGGCCCATTTCAGCTCTGGCATTCTATATTCTAGGGTCTCTTTTAGATTTTGTTTTTTATTTATTTTTTCTTAAAACCTTTACCTTACATCTGTGTATTGGCTAGGCAATGGGGATTACATGATCTGCCCAGGGTCACACTACTAGGAAGTCTAAAGTTATGATTCATTTTCTTTCCCTCCCCTTTTCCCTCCCCCTTCCCAGAGCTAATGAGCAATTCCACTGGGTTTTACATGTATCGTTGATCAAGACCTATTTCCATATTATTAATATTTGCACTAGAGTGATCGTTTAGAGGCAATATCCATAATTATATCCCCACCAAACCATGTGATCAAGGAAATGTCTTTCTTCTGTGTTTCTGCTCCCACAGTTCTTCCTCTGAATGTGGCTAGTTTTCTTTCTCATAAGTCCCTCAGAATTGATCCAGATCATTGCATTGCTGCTAGTACAAAAGTCCATTACATTCTATTTTACCACAGTGTATCCATCTCTGTGTACACTGTTCTTCTGGTTCTGCTCCTTTCACTCTGCATCAATTCCTGGAGGTTGTTCCAGTTCACATGGAATTCCTCCAGTTCATTATTTCTTTGAGCGCAATAGTATTCCATCACCAACAGATACCACAATTTATTCTGCCATTCCCGAATCGATGGACACTCCCTCATTTTCCAATTTTTTCCACCACAAAGAGCATGGCTATGAATATTTTTGTGCAAGTCTTTTTCCTTATTATCTTTTTGGGGTACAAACCCAGCAGTAAACCTAGAAACATTAAAAAACATATAGTTTTCCAAAAGTGTGAAGGGGGATAATGGTTAGAGTAGAATGGTTAGAGAGCAATCACCCACGCCAATCCTCTTCCTCCCTTCCCAGGACCCTTGAAAACCCGCCTAGCGAAAGCTCATGGTGTCCTCAAGTCACCTCAGGACATATCTTTACTTCAGAACTCCAGAGTTGGTACATAGGAGGGCTTAGGGCCCTGCTTCTCTCCAGACAGCGGTGACTCTAATAGGGAACTGCCAGCTGGTTTAATTACCCAGATGGGAAGTTGGCTGTGACAAACCCATCTCCAATAGAATTAATGACTGCATTATCTTTGTGGGCAATCATTTGTCTCAGAACAAACTTAGGAATGTAGATAAAAGTTGGAAATAGGTTCTGTAGCCAAGAGAGCAGGGAGGACATTCTTTATTGTTTCACAAAGGAAATTCACTTTCTCTTGGACTTCTCCATCTCCCCACATCCCAAAACCCTGCCAGAAATCTAAATCTCAAGAAAATCAGGCATTAAATTCAGGAGTCATTTTGGTTTTGCAGAAAGGACTTGCTTTCAGGTTTCTTTGAGTTGGATTGTGTCACCAAAGGGTCACCATGTCAGCGAATTTGCAAGGTTGGTCAAGGTTTAGAAGCCTTTAGCTAGCAGCTTTAGACAGTGGGGTTATAGTCCAATGGAAGAGAAAAAAGGAAAAGCATTTGCTAAGCACCCATTGCTTTTTAGGCTTGTGTTGTCCTGGGGTTACAAAGAAAAGCAAAAGCTAGTGCTTGCCCTCAAGGAGTTTATAACCCAATATCAAAGGAAGCGGAAAAGGGGTAGGGAAGTAGGAGAGAAGGAAGGCATTTGGGGAAGGGAGAATGAAGTTGCATTTCCTACCTATAGCCAGATGGGAAATCATGGTGAGGCTAGTCCCTGTGCCCCCTTCCTAAATAGAGGGTCTGCGATGCTAGTGTCCTCCCTCTGCCCATTCCAATCAGAGGGAGGGAAGGGTTCAAGAAGTAGGGGGCACTGAGGAGGTGTGAGTTATGGGCTGATGCCATCTTGCAGGAAGATGAGTTTCTGAAGACAATGACAAAGCTGAAGTGACTTTCTTAGGGTCGTGGAGCTACTAAGTATTTGAGACCACCTAGGCTTGAAGGTGTGGGGAAGGGGGGTTAAAAGTCTTAGGTTTAACCCACTGGTTCTGGGAGTAGCTAGGTGGTTCAGTGGATAGAGAGTAGGGCCTAGAGATGGAGAGATCCTGGGTTCAAATCTGGTCTCATACACTTTTTAGTTGTGTGACCTTGGACAAGTCATTTAACTCCAACTGCCTAGCTATTACAACTCATCTTCCTTGGAACTAATACTTAGTATCAATTCTAAGACAGAAGGTAAGGATTAAAAAAAATCCACCAGTTCTGTCACTTATTGTGTGACCTTGTGAAAGTCACTCCCCTTCTTTGGAACTCAGGCTCCTCCACTGAAAGATGAGGGCCTTGGACTAGATGGACAGGAGGGAAGCAACATAGTGTAACAGAAGGAATATTAGATTTTGAGTGAGAAGATATGAGTTCAAATTCCTCCTCTGACACTTATTATCTGTGTATATTTGGTTAAGTCACTCAACCTACTTGTGCCTTAGTTTTCTCATCTATTAAAATAAAAGGGTTGTACTAGATGGTGACCGAAATCTCTTCCAGCTTTACACCTATGATTTTATGGTCTCTATGATTTTTTTCTAGTTCTTAATTCTATATTCTAATACCCTTTCTAGCTCTAACATTCAATTTGATCAAATTCAACAAATTTTTATTGACTATTATATTCAAGAAACTGTTAGGCATTGTTGTTAAGGGTCCCTTCCAGTTCTGCCATTTGTAGCTTAAGGTCTCTCAGCTCTCACATTCTGTGATCTAAGGTCTCCTTTAAGACCCTTTCTAGCTTTAATATTTTAAAAATCCTTGCAGTCTCTTTGGACAGGAACTAGTTAATTGAAGAAGTTAATTAAGGACTTACCTTTTTGCCAAAGATGAGGAGAAAGGCAGCAGCGAATCTGTGAACTATGCAAAGAGATGAACAAAGAAAGACAGATGTTTCTTGGGGAATCCTAGGGGATAAACTGTAGGATGAATTTGATATTAGAGGAAACAGGTTCATTTCTTAGGGTCCACGCAATATTTCCTAGAAGCCAAGAGATTCTGAGGCACAATTTATAGTAATAGAGGAGAGTGGCTTGTTGGCTGCATAATCTATTGTTTTTCTAAATGTGACCCAGTTTCTTACAGAAAATATTTATTTAGGAAAACAAAAGACTTTAGAATTTCAATTTATTTAATAGTATTAGGTATTCTTAATACTGTTTTTCTTCTCTTTCAACAGAATTTCCAGTCTCCTGGTACATATTTCTTCATCACCATCACTACTATCACCACCACCACTATCATTACTATGACCATCACCATCATATCATTGACAGTATTTATATAGCATCTTAAGGTTTGCAAAGTACTTTCTTCATCTTGTCTCATTTGATACTCACATACACCAAACACTGGAAATATTTCCATTTTACAGAGAAGAGAAATAAACCTAGATAAGAAGTGGAGTCAAGAAGATATTTGTCCAAGTAAGCTAAAGTAATAATAATTATAACTAATATTTTTATATCACTTTAAGGATTACAGAGTGATTTCCTCACAATAACCCAGCTTAGTTATGACAGTATCATTATTTTTATTATACAGAAGAGGAAATGAAGGCCCAAGAGAGGTTAAGTGACTTTCTTAGGAGCAAAGATCTAGGAAACATTGGAGTCAGGATTTGAACCCAGCTTTCTTGATTCCATATCTAACATAATTCAGTCATCTCTCAGAACCAGAACAAAGGTGGATTCACTGGAGTTTTGACCTGGGTGCTAACATTTAGAGGATTGTCTCTTCTTCCTTCCTCCCCCAGTCACAGACAATTTAGCATAAAGTAAAAACAGTCGAACTATCAAGGAGCTTGTACTATTTCCCCTACTTTTCTTGTTGTGGACAAGGTTTTTTCTTGCCTAGTCCTAATTTCTGCTCTGAATAACCCTAATATGATTTTTTACTTCATCTGAAGTATAATAGATTCTTCTTGAGCTCCTTATTTTAAGTCTGTGTGTTTTTCTGTCTCAAGTGTGTCTTGCAAACAACATATTGTTGGAATTTGGTTTTGTAAGGGTTAAAATATAGATTTTTTTTGACAAAATAAGAGAGCAGCTTTTAATAATTTAAATTTTAATGAGAATATAGTAGAGTTGTAAATTAATATTGTCTCTTTAAGCCAGAGAAAAGAAAACTTCTAGCAGCTTTTAACAATTAACAAATCTTATACCCTATAAATACCTAAAATTTCTTATACTACCTAAAATTCCTAATAACTACTTCTGTCTTTTGAAGACAGTTTCTTCTTGCCTGGAAAACACTAGGCCTAATATAACCTAATCTAGCTATACATTATTCACTAACTCCCTAACTCCCTAAAATAATAGATAGCCACTACTCATTCATTCCTTCAATCAGTTTTCTATAGCAGCCCAATTGTCAGTAGCCAACTGACAGCAGATCCTTGCCTATGAGACAGACTTCCTGCTCTCTAAAGATTCTAGAGGCAAAAAACCCTTTAAAGGCTTAAGCCAAAAACCCTTTTAGTAAATTCAGGCCCACCTTTATGTTTGAGCAACTAAACACCAACCCACGCTACCAGCAACCAATCTCCAATGACCAACTCACACCCAGCAGCCAACTTCCCTGCAAATGCCAGCTCTAACTGTCAGCAACTGCCTCTCCTAACGGTTGGCAACTGACAGCCTGCAATTGATGCTGGCTCAGCATGGGGCTCCCCAGTTCCTACTTCCTGTTACTGTGGACTGGTTAATCTCTACACATCTCTATGGTAAGAGGACCTCCAGGTACCTTGTTAAATTTAAAAAGGAATAAAGAATTCCTTTTTACAGTTTCTAATTCATTCTGATATTCACTTCTATCTTATGGGTATTTCATCCCATTTATATTTACAGTTATAGTTGTTAATTATGTATTTTCCTCTATTGTATTTGCTTATATTCGTCCTCTTTTTTACCCTATCCCCTCCTCAAAAATCTGTTTAACTTTTACTCACTGCCTCCCATAATCTGCCTTTTCTCTTTGTATGAACTGATGTAGAGTGAAGCGAGCACTATAAATTATTTAATAGCACCAACATTATAAAAGTGAACAATTTTGAAAGGATTAATAACTCAGATCAGTTTAGTGATCAGCCCTAATTCTAGAGGTCCAGGAAAGCTACCTACTTCCTGATAGAAAAGTGATAGATTAATATGCAGAATGAGAAATATTTTTGTATGTAGCCAATGTAAATTTTTGTTTTGCTTGACTATTCTTATTTGTTACAAAGATTTTCTTTTTCTCCTTTTTTTCAGTATGTGTGTGTGTGTGGAGATAGAAACAAGAAAACAAAAATGGGTGAAAACTGAAAAACAAATTTAAAAATAGCAATTCATATTTACATTGTAGGTAACTCCCTGAAGATTCTGTCCCAAAGTTACAACCCTAGTGTCTATCAACTGGGTGGGAGAGAAGAACCATCTCAGGTTGGAATGAACATTAGTATCTTACTAGAGTAGTCCTTGATTTAACTCCCAGCAAGCCCTGGGCCAGGCAATGGCTTCTATTCAATTCCTGTTCAAAAGCTTCTGAAACCCTGGGATTGGAAGCTGAGGTCTTGGAGAACAAACGAGGGACCCATCTTCCTAGCTCCCTTAATCCTGTACCATTGGCCTATGTCAGAAACAACTGTGCCTACTCCCTTACCTGGCCCCCTCTATCATTGCCTCCTGTTCTGTCTGCAGCATGGCTATGATGTCTTTTCTAGGGGAGGCAGAACTATTGGTAGCAGTGGAATTGGTGTATATAGAGATGTGGAGGATCAGTTTTCCTGAGAAGTAAAGTGACTTGCTGACAACTACATAGCTGCTATGTGATGTCAGAGCTGAGATTCAAACCCATTTCAAAGGCATTTTAAAATCTACAGTCTTCCTTTCTTCCTTCCTACCTTTCTCTCCCTTTCTCCTCCCTCTCTCCTTCCTTTCCTTCTTTTCTCCTTTTTTGCATTGGCATAAATTCTAAGCAGCAAGGACTAGATAATTGGGGTTAAGTGCACCCAGAGTTGCATAACTAGAAAGTGTCTGAGGCCAGATTTGAACCCTGGTCCTCCTGACTCTAGACCTGGTGTTCTATTCACTTTACTATCTAACTGCTCCTTATATTCTTTCTACCTTTCATCACTGACTTGTGACTCTTATGCTGCATAATAAGAAGTGATGAGAAAATTCCTCTCCTCTTCAATTTCCCCATCTACCCTAGGCAATGGTAGGTTGGGTCCCCAGAGGGAACCTATTACTACTACTATCCTCAAGAGCCTTAGGTTTCCTAATATTGTTCATAAGTCTCTGACAGAATAATCCTCATTTATTTTCAGTCTGACAGTTAACTTTTAGAAAGGACTTTACTCAGTACAATGATTCAGGACAATTCTGAGGGACTTATGAAAAGAGAAAGAACTTATGAAAAGAGAGTAGAAATCCAGAAGAAAACATATGGGCATGTGATTTGGGGGTTTGGTTTTAAAAGACTGTTCTATTACAAAAATGAATAATATGGAAATAGTTATTGAATGATAATATAGGTATAACCCAGTGGAATTGCTTGTCATCTTCAGGAGAGGGGAGAGAAGAGAGGAGGGAGACAACATGAATCATGTAACTATGGAAAACTTATGTAAAAATTTGTAGCCGGAATAAAATAAAGAAAAAAAGTTAAAAAAACAAAGAGCTTTACTAAGTAGGTATAGAAAAAACAGTTATAGAAATATTTCTTCCCAGTTTCTTCCCAGATAATGTATTCTCCTCTTGTACACACAAGTCCCTGGGGAGAGTAGATTCAAACTTAGCACGTGTGTCCAAAGTGCAGAATCATAGTTCTAGGTTACTGGAAGTCCTTTTTTTCCTTTGAGGAGTACTTGTGGAATTCTCACTGCTGTAGCTCTTTTCTGGGTTCTCACAGGCACTGCTCTTATAGAATTCTGAAGCTCCCTTTCCTCAGTTTCTGAAACTGCTGTTGCCATTACCACTGGTTCTCTGAAAACTGAACTATTTGCTCTGATGGATACTGCTACTGATGCTGATGACACTCCAGATCTTTTGACTTTTCAAAGTTTAAGATTTCATCATTTGCTTGGTGGTAGATAGAGGAATGGAAGAGAGGATAAAGAAGAATAAAACTCTCTCTCCTTGCTTCACCAAGGGCAATCTCCTCTTAGGATTCTTTAACCACTGGATTCTCCAACCAGCTCTTGACTGGGCTGCTGCCAGAATGAATGATTCTGAACTGACTTGGCATGTTATACATAGAACCAAAGTATGTCTGAGTCTTTTAGCTAATCACAGGAAATATCTGTGTGTTGTCAATTGCTTTCATCTAATGCCCCAAAGTCCCTAAGTTTTTTTTCAAATTGATGAAATCACAAGATCCTCACTAATTGCTTTCCTAGTCCCTGATGAGGGTAAAAGTTAGATTTTAGGCTTAATCAATTAATATGCATTGATCACCTAACTGTGCTTAGGGGTATATTGAGTACTGTGCAATTATGTGCAGTTTATTGTAGATACTGTTCAATTAAGAGGCCTAGTATGTACCCTCCAGGAACTCATAGTCTAATTAGGAAAATAAGATTCAGACACAAGAAACAGAATCACACAAAAATGTATCTTTAAGTTCTAAGGGATGTTGTAAGTGCTATGGGCTTTCAGAGCAGAAGGAGATAGATGAGGATTGGAGTAGTTGGTGAAATGGTTAGAAGTTGAATCTTGTACTTGGGTTTCAAAGAACAAGTAGGATTTGGAGAGTCAAAGAGGAGGGGGAGAAGACTTTCCAGGCTTGGGGCACAGAGTGAGCATATATGCAGAAGCAAGAATTTGGTTGGAATGTGTGACTGGTCTTATAAAGTGGAGGATGTATGTTGGGAATAATTGGTAAATAAGTATTCAAACTCATGTTTGAAACCATTTGGGTTACCTCCTCAAATTTCTTGCCACCTCCAGGTACCAGAGAGATACAGGAATGCAGGGGGACAAGAGTGAATTTCTTGGTTCTTTTACTATAAAGGGAACTGTATAGGGTTATTAATATTATTTAACAATGGAATTTTAAAAACAAAGACCATTTTCTGCTTCATGCAAATCACACCAGAATTGGACATAGAAAAGATACCTAAGACATAGGTGAGCATGCAGCAATGATTCATGGGGTTCTGGGCCATAAGGACAGTACAGAAAGAATTGTTACCACTGGACTTCTGGATTTGCTTGGCAAATGGGCCAGAAAGTGTCCATTGTCTCTGCAAAAGCTGGGATGGGAATCATTGTATCACTTCCTCTCTTTATGACTTGGATATTAGAGTAATATTTCATAATCATCATTTTAAAAAGATATTTTATTTTCCTAATTGCATTTAGTAACAATTTTCAAATATATTCTCTGAAATTATAAGTTCTAAATTGTCTCCTTCCTTCCCTTCCTGGAGATGGTAAGTAATTTGTTTTGCATTGTATATATATTATCATGCAAAACATACTTCCATATTGGTTACTGTTCTAAGAGAATATTCATAAAAAACCCTTCAGAATAAAAACAGAAATGATGTGAAATATTGCATGCTTTGATCAGCATTCTGATTCCAACAGTTCTTTTTCTGGAGGTGAATAGCATTCTTTGCCCAAAGTCATTCAGAATCATTCTGTCTTAGATCATTCTGTTGCTAAGAGTAGATTAGTCTATCACAGTTAATCATTTCACAATATTGCTGCTACCGTGTACAATGTTCTCCTGGTTCTGCTTATTTCACTCTGCAACAATTCATGTAGATCTTTCTAGCTTTTTCTGAAATCAAGCTGTTCATCATTCCTTATAGCACTATAGTTCTCCATCACCATCAAGTACCACAGTTTTGTTGAGCCATTCCCCAATTGATAGATATTCCCTGAATTTCCATTTCTTTGCCACCATTGAAAATTGCTATAAATATTTTTGTATGAGTAGTTCTTTCCCATTTTTTATTATCTCTTTGGGGTACAGACCTAGGGGGCAGAGTCAATATGGCAGCTTTGAAACAGCAAAAGCTGAAACCTCTCTGACAATCCTTCCATACCGATCTTTAAAAATTTTTTCAAAAACACAAGAATCCAAACCCAACAACAAGATGGAGTCACGAGGCTCTTCTGTTGAACACAACTTGAAAAGTAGGCAGACAGAGTCAATTTCCATGGTATAAAGGGGGAGAGTGTAAACAAGACTGGGCTGATGAACCACTGCCTCTCCCACCTACCATGCTAAGATCTGCTATTAGACCTAGGCTGACTTTGGGATCCGGAGGCAGGGGCTGCAATTGCAAAGGAGTGCCTCAGATATACCACTTGAGGTCCTGAGCTCTGACGGCAGCTGGCAGGGAGGAATCGGGACCATCTGGCTGGGCACCTTGGCCTCACAGCTGCTTATGGTAAAGATCTGGCTCTGGGGCATAGCTCAACTGACCTAATCCAGTATACCAGCAGAGGAGAGAGAGGTTTGAAGAGTCAGCCTGAGGACAGAACAGTTTCAGTAAACCAAAAGAGGGAGTAGCTTAAAGTCCACAGGGTATGTGCATGTGTGGGGTAGGGTGGAGTGGGGTGGGGGTGTATGTGGGGTTCAGGGAAGAGAGAGAGAAAATGAGTAAGCAACAGAAAAAAAGAAGGTAACAATGGAAAGCTTCAGTGGGGTAAAGACCAAAGAACAGAACCAGCAGAGGATTATGGGACCCAAAGATCTTCAAGCCAAACCTTGAAAGAAACTGGCGATTAGACTCAGGCTCTGGAAGAGCTCAAAAAGAAATTCACAAATCAAACAAGACAGGTTGAAGAAAAATGGGAAAAGGAAACAACAGATTAAAAAACAAAATAGGTCATCTAGAAAAGAAGGCACATGAATCACAGGAAGAAAAAAGTGTTTTAAAGGCCAGAATTGACTTACTAGAAAAAGAGACAAAAAAATTAAAAGAAGAAAAGAATGACTTAAGAAGAAGAATGGACCAAATGGAAAGGGAGGATCAAAAGGTCATGGAAGAAATTCAGTCTTTAAAAATTAGAATTGGGCAAATAGAAGCTAATGACTTCATGAGACATCAAGAAACAATAAAACAAAATCAAAAGAATGAAAAAATAGAAAATATGAAATACCTCATTGAAAAAACAACTGACCTAGAAAATAGATCCAAGAGAGACAATTTAAAAATTATTGGACTACCCAAAAGTCAGGACCAAAACAAAAGCCTAGACATCATACTACAGGAATTTATCCAAGAAAATTGCCTTGATGTTCTTGAAGAAGAGGATAAAATAGAGATAGAAAGAATCCACAGATCACCTACTGTATTAAATTCCCAAATGATAACTCCAAGAATGTTATAGCTAAGTTATAATCAAGGAGAAAATACTACAAACAGCTAGAAAGAAACAATTCAGATATCATGGAGCCTCAGTCAGGATTATATAGGATCTGGAAACCTCCACATTGGACTGGAAGGCTTGGAATATGATATTCCAGAAGGTAAGAGAACTGGGTCTACAACCAACAGCAAAACTAACTATATTCTTTCAGGGGAAAGTGTGTTCATTTAATAAAATAGAAGATTTCCAAGCATTCCTGAAGAAAAGACCAAACATAAAATTTGATACCCCAAAACAAAATTCAAGAGATACACAAAAAAGGTAAATAAGAAAGAGAACAAAACTTTAACAATTTAGTTTTATCAAAGTAGAAATAGTAACAAGAAGGAAATTTAGGAAAGAAGTAAGTAGTTGCCTAGTCTACCCTAAATCCTAATCCAATGAAATCTTGCTCACCACCAACAAAGGCGGCTCCCTTAGGTCCCAATCTCCAACCAGAAGTCTTTAGGAGTGTGAGCCTTTAGCAAAAGTATACCAACCCAAGCAACTCACCAATACAAAAGAGGCTGAGAAGTCCTTGGGTCCCACATATATGCAATTTTCTCCACCCATCAGCTCTCTCTCATCCCATGTCATACTTCAGGAACCAATCATAGTTCCTTAATTTGTCTGGCCCTGCCCAGGGGGCAGTGCCTGTGGGATCAAATTTCTGTCTCTGAGGGTGTAAATTTCCTTTCTCTGAGGGTGTGAGCTTTCTTGCAATCAATGCTAGATTATCTTCAAGTTCCTAAGTTAAAAAAAAAACAAGAAGAGGATAATTCCATTTTCACTCATTTAATATAATCAAAATCATTCCACTTACATCTTTTAATGTTCTCTGTCTCTTTGGTAATAAATTCTTCCCTTCTCCATAGATCTACCAGGTAAATGATTCTATGTTCCCTTAATTTTCCTATGGCATCAGCCTCTATGTTTAATTCATATACTCATTTTGACCTTAACTTGGCAAACCTTTTAGAGACCTTAGAGACCAAGTGCCCAAACTACAATCCTCGCACCACATGTGAGCCCCACCCCAGCCTTGCCCCAGACAGGGGAGAGAGGACATGCTCTAATCAGGCTACTGGACAGAGGGGTGAGTCATGTGAGAAATGTCCTCAGGCAGGTGTGGAGAGGGGGAAGAGAGCAGCCCCCTCCAGCATGCTATGGCAGAAATGCCATAGGTTCACCAACATGGGTAGAGGTATAAGATATTGGTCTATACCTAGTTTTGCCATATTCTTTTCTAGTTTTTCTGGTAGTTTTTGTCAAATAGTGAATTTTTATTCCCAAAGTTGGGATCTTGGGTTCATCAAGCATTAGATTACTAAGGTCGTTTACCCCTATATATTGTGTATCTAATCTATTCCATTGATCCATTGGATAATCATCATTTGTAGGCAACTTCTGGGTCTGTCTGTTCCCTGGGAGAAAGTGGAATTGAGACTTTTGACTTACCAGAATGGTTGCTGCTGAGGAATGGAAATTTTAGACCTTTATTGGAATGGTTGTACCCAGCTCCCTGGGAATTTTAATGTTATATCTTTTATTTTCAGTTCCATTCAGTAAGTGTATTCTAAACTATAATGTGAGTACATAGTCCTTTTTGGGTCATCCATAGTTGGGAAGGAGACAAAAATCTTTATGGGAACTGGGGGCCCAAGCCAAATAAGTTATGATAATCTTTATATTTTCAATCTTTGGCTAAGCAAGCTGAGATAAAACCTGAGTCAAGGTCTTTGGAGACCAAAAGCCTCAAGGAACCCAGGCTGCTTTGTTCCTACTAACCCAGAGTGATAGATAGGAGTCCAGACCCTAAATAAGGTCCTGCATTTGTATGCAGGTCTCTGACAGTCAGTCCATATTTGCATTCTTTGAGAGGGATAGACAGGGAACTGGAGCAATCTGAACTCAGAATCACCACCTGGTGGCTTATGCAGAGATTACATTCTGATTAGCTCTTCGACTATACTCCATTTTCTTTTCTACACCCAGTACCCAAGTAAGGCAGGTTATTATGTGGCAAGAAATTTTTCACCACACATAACAAGGTAGGTGGGATTCCAAGAGTCTTTGTGTATTTTATCTTCTAGGTTTTCTAGGAATAAGGAGTGTTGTTGGTACTAGGTGAGCAGTGGGCCTGCCTCCAATGTGACATGATAGGAAAAGGAAAGGGTAATTTAGATAGTATTAATAGAGGTATAATGTCCAGAACACAGGAGGTGATAGTACCACTATAATTTGTGTAAGTCAGAGTATATTTTGGAGCATTATGTTCAGATGTCTTCTGAAGGAAGGACATCAACAACCTTAATACATCTAGAGGGATGGGTGAACACGATGATAAGGTAAGGACAGGAAATCATGCAATATGGGTTATTTAAAGAAGTTGTGGTTGTTTAACTTGGAGAAGAGGAGATTTAAGGGGAAACATTTTAACTGTTTTCCAAGAGCTGTCTTCTGAAGAACTTTTATATTTATAAAGTATTAAACTTTCATTGCTTGGTCTCAGAGAGCATCAATGGGAAGAAGTTTCAAGGAGGCAGATTTAGGCTTCATGTAGAGAACAATGTCCCAAAGTAGAATGAGCTACTTTAGGAAGTAGTGAGTTCTTTGTAAGGGGGAAGCGTTAAACAGAGGCTGGTTGACTGCTTGTTAGTAGGCCCCTGAGGTCCCCTCTAATTCTGAAATTCTATTATTTGGTCTTCCCTTTGGTATATAGCATCTACTGTGTTCTTGGGGAGCAGAGGAGCCCTACCCAAACAGGGTAAGACAAGAAGTTGGGGTGGCCCCACCTCTCTCTGCCAACTGAAAGGATGAGAGGGAGAATAGACTAGTCTTTGTTCCTGTGAAAATGTTACCTGCCAAATGCCTCCCTATTCCAAGGCCCTCACAAAGGGGACTGATGAGGGAGATCAGCTGAGAAGTAGGTCACCAGATGCTCTGGTATCAAAAACCTGGTGGGTGATGAGGATAGAAACAGGATAAGAAAACCTAGAAGATTTTTAAGGAAGCCAAATTAGTCATCCTTTCAGGTAGACTCAATGACCTGCTTTCCCTTCTTTATCTTCTTTATAACTCACATTTACTAGTATTTTAAAGTTACAAAGTTCTTTCCTCACAGCAACCCTGTGAAGCAGGTAGTATTTTATTCAGGAGGAAATGGAGGCTTAGAAAGGCTATGACTTGCTTATGGTCACATAACTACTGAGTGTAGTGTAGGAGCATCATGGAAGAACAATAATGAGATCAAAAGTCAATAGCTTTAGGCAGGTAGATGGTGCAGTGGATAGAGCAATGGATTTGGAATCAGGGAGACTAATGTTCCTGAGTTCAAATTTTAGCTCACTTACTAACTGTGTCACCCTGGGCAAATCACTTAACCTTGTTTGTGTTAGGTTTCTTATCTATAAAATGAGTTTGAGAAGGAGATGGCAAATCAACAACAGCCTACCCTCTTCATTTTAAGGTCAGCTAAGTGGCACAGTGCATAGAGCACCAGACCTGGAGATGGGAGGTCCTATGCTCATATCTGACCTCAGAGATTTCCTAGCTGTGTGATCCTGAGCAAGGCACTTAATCCCAGTTGCCTAGCCCTTACTACTCTTCTGCCTTGGAACTGATAACCCTCACAACAATTCTAAAAAGGTAAGAGTTTTTTTTTTTAATTCTTTTTTTTTTAAACCCTTAACTTCCGTGTATTGGACCCTTGGTGGAAGAGTGGTAAGCGTAGGCAATGAGGGTCAAGTGACTTGCCCAGGGTCACACAGCTGGGAAGTGTCTGAGACCAGATTTGAACCTAAGACTTCCCATCTCTAGGCCTGGCTCTCAATCCACTGAGCTACCCAGCTGCCCTCTCCCCCCCCCCCACCCCCAGGTAA
Source organism: Gracilinanus agilis (assembly GCF_016433145.1). NCBI lineage: Eukaryota > Metazoa > Chordata > Mammalia > Didelphimorphia > Didelphidae > Gracilinanus > Gracilinanus agilis. Next base: position 243,807,049 of record NC_058131.1, read on the forward strand.
GAGTTTTTTAAAAAGTCAATAGCTAATAGCTAAAGGCAACAGTTTAATATGGAAACAGGGTTTGTGTGATAATATATGTATAACCCAGTGGATTGCTTGTCAGCTCCAGGAGGGAGGAAGGAAGAGGGGAGAGACCTAAGAATCATGTAACCATAGGAAAAAAATTAAAATAGTTAAAAAAATAAAAAGTCAATAGTTAAAAAAAAATAGTCAAGTCCACTTCTGACACCTCTTGCCTTACCTCTAGTTATGTGACTTTGGGGAAGTTACTTCTTTATTCTAGGCTTCAGTTTCCTTATCTATAAAATGAGAGGTTTGGATCTTCCAGTCCCAAATCTGTGATACAATGATTATGATGCTTTTTTTTTTTTAAACAGAGGAGGAAACTGAGGACCAGAGACTTTAGGAAATTCTTGCCTGACTTACATTATTTGTTATAGAGTGGAATTCAATAGGAAGTTGGTTTGCCTTGTACTCTCTTCTTGGGACATCAGCTACTGAAGTGCTGAAAGAACTTCCTTGTACAATGGGGCTTCACCTGTGTGTGGGTTGGGCACTTCTGACTGTGGAGGATTGTTTTGAATAGGGGGCATATTGATGCTTTAGTAAATACTGATTGATGGTCGAGAGGAAGTTTTTCTCCATTCATAGATGTAAAAATGACCCAGATTGCCCTTCTTTCTCCTGGATTTCTATTTATTTTTCAAGGAGCACAGTGTCTTTTTTGAAATGTTTGCTTCAGCTAAAACTATTTCAGCCAAGTTCCTTTCTCCTTGATCATACTGTCTTCTTTTCTTTTCTCCCTATCATCTGGCCTGATTGAAGCTCTGAGTCTGTTAGGTATGAAAAAAAAAAAAAAGGCATAGGAGGGGGAGTTGCCTTTAGAATCCAAGGCCATGACTGCTGTCTCACTGGCAGCCTACCACAGAGACTCATTACCCTCTTGTTTCCTGGATGAGCAGGAACAATAACAACAAAAACACAGCTCATCTAAATCCTATCTGTAGCCTATCAGAAACCTCCTCTACAGCTTCATTTCCCTCCCTAGGGCTCTTAGAGTTTATCTCCCTGAATTTGGCTAGGATTGATTAAGTTCTTCCTGCCTGAACCTCAGGGAATAAGAAAGCTCAGATTACTAACTTGTCTTACTTTCTATGCCAAGTCCCCAAGATATCCCAGGTTAGGAAAGTGTTGGTGAGTGCCTGGGGCTTCTTAAACTTTCTCTCTCTCTCTCTCTCTCTCTCTCTCTCTCTTTTGCAAGCTTGAATGGCCTTGGGTGGGGTACTCTATAAGGTGGGGGGGACAGTTCAGAACATTGAATAGGACTAGGAAGGGAATAATGGAATATTGAACCAGGAAAATATGTCTCCGGAAGTGGAGGGAATAGCAGGTGTTCCTGTGTGTGTGGGAGGGGCATTAGAGCAGGGGATAGGCAACAGATCTGGTGTGGGTGTCTGTGGAAGGGGTGGAGTTTTGGAGCTGAGAGAAAGGAGAGAAGGGAATCCAAATGATATGTTTGGTAGGACTGAGAAAATGTGGTGTGGAATAATAGTCTTCACACTTGTCAAATAAGCAGGTTAGACTAGATCAGGAGTTAATTTCTGGCCAGTGAACTTGCTTAAAAAAAAATTTTTGATAATAATATTTCATATATTTTATACATTATTTTGATAAGAGATCCACAGGTTTTCCCAGACAGCCAAAGTGGCTCATGACACTTTGGAACCCTTGGACTAGATGATCCCCAAGGTCTCTTAGAGCCCTAAAATTGAAGAATCTTTATGGAAGAAGGCTGAATGATGTAGTGGAGAGAGAGTCAGCCTGGGACTGAGGAAGATCTGGTTAAGTCCTGCTTCTGACACATCCTGGCTAAGCAACTTTATCTGTCCTTGGGCAACTAAGTCTACAGTTTGTCAATCAGATGCTAGTTACATGCTTTAGGAAGATTATTCATCAGGCATTGTTTTAAACACTTAACACCAATGAAATCCCGGGTCCTGATTAAAAAGAAATTCATGAAATTAGGAGGATTTCAGGCCACTTTCTAGAAAAGTGTATCCTTAGGGAAATAGCTTCCCCACTCTGGGCTTCAGTAAAATGACCAGGTTGGAATAAATGATTTCTAAAAGCTTCTTCAAACCCCTGAGATCATGGAGTTCTCGGCAGACAAGATGGGGAATCTGTGTGGCAAATGTGTAGGCAGCAGATGAGGAGGGGGGTAGTGTGGAAGCATCGGGGTGTCTTCAGGAAGGCCTTCCCACCCCTCACCCGCCGGGACCTGGATTCCAGGGAAGGGTGGGTGACCGAGTGACTGGTTGAAGGGGGGTTGAGGGAGGTGGGAAGGGGGTGTGTAGTTTGACTTGGGTTCCAGCCCAGAGAGGAAAACCTGTGGCCCCGCCTGACTGCCTCATCCCTCCCTCCCTCTCTCCCCAGCCCTTCCCGAGGACCGCTCCGCTGGTGTGGGGATTCCTCCGGACATGGCCCACAGTGCGTTACTGGCCTGGGCCTGGGCCCTGGCGTTGGGAGCCGTGCCAGGGGGCCAAGCAGGCTGTGCAGAGCTTGGTCGCTGCTGTCCGGGCCGAGACCTGACGTGCGTCTCTCGGGACTGGGCAGAGGCGGCAGGATCCTCGCTGGGCGCTCAGCCCTGCTACTGTGACCAGGCATGCAGCACCGCCCGGGACTGCTGTCCGGACTATTGGAGTGCCTGCCCAGGTGGGAGCCCTGCGAGGATGAGCTGGGAGCAGGGAGGGCATGGGCGGCGAGACCTAGGACGAGGGAGCTTGGGAAAGGTGCGCCAGGGAAGGGGAAGTACCCTGAGGGTTCGAGAGTGCAGAGGGGCTCTGGAGTGGGGAAGAGGAGGGAAAGTAGATCCAGAGAAGTAAGAAGTCATCTAGTTCAATCCCTTCATCTGGCACATGAGAGAACTGGAGCCCAAGGACGTGATCCTCCGTGCCCCAAGTCATTAGGTAGGGCGAGGCTATGGAGGGGTCAGTGGAAGTGGGAAGGGAGTCTGGGGCCAGGCCTGGGGTAAAGGGGCCCTAGTTAGGATGGAAGGTTAGAGGTTAGGACTGGGGAAGGGGTGACAAGTGTGTGTGTGTGTGTGTGTGTGTGTGTGTGTGTGTGTGTGTGGTTCTACTCCTGATACGGAGTTAAGGACCTCAGGCAGGGGCAGAGAAGACCCAAAGTGACTGAGAGAGAACTAGGATTTGTAAAGGGATGCTTGGGGACTTGCCTGGCACAAGAGGTGGGAGAGGGCCATGAGGTGTGGGATGTGTCCTGTCCATATAACTAGGCCCTGTACATGCCTACAGCTCTGTCTCTTATCCTCTCCTAACCTCCCTCAGAAGGACTTTGTGGTGGGGTTGGAAGTCTCTGGAAAGCCACATTTATTGGGTGTGATGACCAGTGTCAGTTTAACTTCCCCAGTGACTCAGATTAATGGGACTAAAACAACCAGCATCCCTACTATTATCTTTATTAAAAAGCATTGCCATAATTACCAGCACTTTCATCATTACCACTTCATCTTCTGTATCAATGATGAGTGCTCATGAAGTAGGATTCAAGTGAATGCTTATTCCACTTCTTGTAGATGCCAAAGTTCTTTGGGTAAGAGGTTATTTTGTTCCCCTCCTCTTACCATCCCCCCCCTCCCCTTTAAAAACAGTGAGTCAGCCTCACAAAAAATTTGAGACATTTTTAATCCTTGGCCATTAGAGATATTGTACTGCTTTTCTGTTTCTTTCTTGTTTTAGCATTTTCATCTTTATCTGATAACCTTTTTTTTTTAAACACTTACCTTCCATTTAAGAATCAATACTGTGTATTGGTTCCAAGGCTGAAGAGTGCTAGGGGCTAGGCAATGGGGGGTTAAGCAATTTGCCCAGGGGCACACAGCTAGGAAGTGTCTGAAGTCAAATTTGAACCCAACCCCAAGTGTGGCTCTGTTTCTACTGAGCCACCTAGCTGCCCTCAGAAAGACATTCTTAACTACGGAATCAAGGGAATTGCCAGATTAGACTTTTAGTCACCAGTGGGGGAAAGTGTTTTTGTTGGGTGAGGAGAAAGCAGGAAATGGAAAAGAATTTAATTTTTTTTGAAAAGAATTTAATTCTATATTAAATCACATTAGAGGTACCAGATGTATACTGGTCCCACCATCTCTTTTCAGAGTATTATGAAATCACCATACTGGCCCCTTCTGAGCTATTCTTGGAAAACCATCTGCCTAGAACATCAGAACTGTTTTCTACCTGTACACATCTGGTACCTTTATCTTACTGGCACATACCTGTAGTCATCCCAAACATCCTTGCAAAGTAGCTCTTCAGGGATACAGGAGCATCACAATTGTTTTTGTCTGTCATTCTTATATGCATTTACTTTTTTTTTTTTAAACCCTTGTACTTCGGTGCATTGTCTCATAGGTGGAAGAGTGGTAAGGGTGGGCAATGGGGGTCAAGTGACTTGCCCAGGGTCACACAGCTGGGAAGTGGCTGAGGCCGGGTTTGAACCTAGGATCTCCCGTCTCTAGGCCTGACTCTCACTCCACTGAGCTACCCAGCTGCCCCTATATGCATTTACTTTTAAGAGAACTAAGGCACAGTTTCAGGGCCATACTTGTGGCCTGAGGGACTCTGAGCAAGGGCCAAAGATTCCATTCCAGTCCCAGATAGAAGCCATTCTATAGTTTCAAGTTGTTTTCACTTATAATTTTTCATTTTCTATGTTTCTAAGGTCTCTTCCAGCATAATATCTGTATTACCTATTCTAAGATTCCTTTCAGCTTTCACATTTCACATACTCTAAAGTCCCTTCTAGCTCTAACATTCTACAATATAAAGCCCCTTCCAGTGGGATATATTGTTATTCACTGATAGAAAGGGAGTGGTGTGGGGCCCTAGGAGGGGGAGATGGGCAGAAAGGACCTGTGGTTACATTGTGTGAAGAGCCAGGGAAATGTTCCCACATTCCTGACCCAGAGCCCACAAAACCAACTGATATTATCAACACTTCATCATTTTCTGGAGTATAAAGAGCTCAGAACAGGGTGGTGGAAGAGTGAGCAAGAGGGTAGGTGGGAGGGGGATGATAAAGACAATTCCTTGTGTTCATCAAAGCTTCGTGTTCCCTTTATTTGCTCCATTTTAGGTCCTGCTTTATACAGTATGTGCCAAAGGACTGTGGGACCAGAAACCAACTTTCTGATTATGGGCCAGCATGACTCCATCTTCTTGTAAACAAATCACAGATTCGGCAGCAATGATTTTAGGGGATCAAAGGCCAAGAACTGTAAATTTTGAGAGTTCCAGAATCAAGGAAACTATGAGTCAAAATCTTCTATTTTATAGCATTAGTGAATTCTATTCAATTTATAGAAACAGCACTTGAGCTGGATGAGAGCATAGGACATAACATTAGAATTAGGAGAGGCTTTAAAAGTATAGAATGTGATGGCCAATATAGGAACTATGATTTGCATGATATCAAATGGATAACCTATATCAAATTGAATATAATCTCAGGGAGGAGAGAAGAAAGGGAGGATGAGAATTTGGAACTCAGAATTATGGAAAATTAATATTAAAATTATTTTTATTTATAATTGAGAAAAATAAAATATTGAAAGATTTACAAAATACAACTCATTCATAAAAAAGTATAGAATGTGAAAGCTAGAAATAATTTGAGAAAAAAGAATATTAGATACATGTCCAATTCATTCATCTGCTTTTTCTCTATTTTACTGATAAAGGCACACAGGGATATAAATTTTCCCCTGAATACTGTTCTGGCTGTATCCCATAAATTTTGATATATTGTCTCCTCATTGTTATTCTCTTCAATCAAATTAATGATTGTTTTTATTTAGAACAAAGAATATTAGAACTAGAAGAGATTTTAGATAGAATATAGAATGTTACAGCTATAAGGGTCTTTAAAGATTACCTAATATAACTTCCCTTGTTTTACAAAGGAAAAAGCTGGGACTCTGCATGGGGAAGGTCACACAGAGAGAGAATGGAAGAGCTGGGACTATAATCAAGGTCATTTGATTATGAATGCAGTATTTTCCCCACTAGATACATCTTTATAAATCATATATTCTTGCCAGATATTGTGTTAGATCTGAGGTGAAGATGCAAACAAAATAGGGATCTGCCCTCCCCAATGGGATCTCCCCTGTCTAGGTAGGGCAAACCATAGATTTCTCAGCATCAACTTCTTCCAGCTACTCCCAAGTTTTAATGTTACTTGTCATTTGTGTTCCTGCCCTCACCATTGGCAACCCCTTTCTCTTGTTTGATTCAGCTGTTGTAAACAAATTAACCAAAGTTTTTTTTAAAGAAAATAGTGATAATATCAAGCAGTAGCAGGCAAATAGCTTAAAAGACAGGGATAGCTAGATGGCTTAGTGGATTGATAGCCAGGCCAGAGACAGGAGGTCCTGGGTTTGAATTTGGTCTCAGACATTTCCTATCTGTGTGACCCTGTATTGTGTTATAGGGGACTTTGAAGGATGTAATAGGGAGGTGCAGGATATAATATGGGGATTAGGAGAGTATAATATGGGATTAGGTAGGATGTAATAAGGGAATTGGAAGGATATAATATGAGGCTGAAGCTAGGGTAATAGCTGGTAGGATCAAGGAATAAGACAAGGCAAGGGACCCAAGGTTGGAGGTAATCAAGGGAATAGACTAGGTAGTAGGGAAGTTAAGGCAATATATTGGATGAGGAAGGTTCAATTATGAAGAGTGGTAGTTGAGGTGGTAGGAGAAATAAGGGAATGTCTGAGTTCAGGGAGTATAACACTGAGGTAACAAGGGTTGCCAGGGAGAGGATGAATTAATCTAAGCAGGCAAACAGCAGCAGGGAAATACAGACTGTGACTTAGGCTAAAGGCAAAACACTGAAGGGAAATAGACTGATCCCTTCAAGTAAAGGATACTATACAGCCAAGTTAGAGTCAGCCAAGACAGATTGAAATTGATTCCAGGCTTTAGTCAGTTTCACAGGAAGGGACTTGTATTGAAGTTACACTTCCTTCAAAATGGATACCCTCAGCTTCCCTCAAACCCAGAGAGTATGTTGTTTCTCTTTTCCTCTTCCTCCCTCTCTTACTAATCAACTAATGAAATAGCCAAAAGATCTTGTTTAAACATAAAAGGGGTTTATTGTCTTCTAGGATAGATTGACAGGGTAGAGGATCAAGGAAGCCTTAACAGCCGCTTAGAGAAACCTCAGGTGGGGAAGGGAAGCAGGAATGTGAGACTGAGAAAGGAACTGCCTTTACTCAGCTCTCAAGGTGATTTTGAAATCAAAAGGGGTTTGGAAGTTGGATATAAAGACTCAATAAATAATTTGTTGCCAGGCTAACACTAACTATCACAGATTTGAACTAACTCTCAGATCCACTCTCCTATTCACTCTTCTCAGACATCCAGGTAGGGGAAATGAAGGTAGGAAATAAGGTAGGGTAGGAAATTCAAAGGATTTATCTAAATTAACAAATCTCAAAAAACTGCAAATCTAAGCTAGGTTTCAATCTCAAGAAGGAGCTTCAGCTGGACCCTGGTTCCCTCCATGACTTCCCAAGTCCAACTGAAACTTTCCCAAGATTCTAAAACCTTAACTGACAATAGAAATTCTGCAAAACAGTTATACCCCCACTCTACACCACAATTGGTTCCATAGTATTGGTTCTTAGATGGAAAGTAAGGGTTAAGAAAAAGACCTTCACCACAGATAGCCTATAATTGCAGCAGGTCCCATCAGCTCTAAAGGTCATTCCCTTCCTCCTTTCCATGACTCTAGCACACAAATCTGGGGTGTCCAAGGTCTCCTAGTTGAGCTACTTAATCACAATCTCAAGGAAACAGTCACCTCTTTTTGTCCAAATGGGCTAGATCTTGGGTCCCATCAAAGTCTCCATTGCTTAGAATTGGGAGATTCAATAGATTGCTCTGAACTGTTCCAGAAATAGGAGAGATGAGTGTCACATCCTACCCAGCTCAGGATGGGATATAGAGGGCTCACACTGGCATATGACCATTTTTTCTTTCTTATGATGACATTCTCTATCCTTTTTGCTTTCTGTTTTCACAGGTAGGGATGTGGATTGATGCCTCTCATACCTGGCTTCCTGGAATGTCACTTTTATTTTTTTAATTTTTTTGTACTTTTTTCCAAGGTTACATGATCCATGTTGTCTCCTTCCCCTTTAACCTCCCCCTTTCCAGAGTTGACAAGCAATTCCACTGAGTTATACATGTATTATCACTCAAAACCTATTTCCGTATTATTGATTTTTGTAATAGAGTAATCTTTTAAATCCAGAACCCCAAATTGTACACATGTATAAACAAATGATAAATCATATGCTTTCTTCTGCATTTCTACTCCAATAATTCTTTCTCTAGCTGTGGATAGCATTCTTTCTCATAAGTCTCTCAGAACTGTCATGGATCAATGTATTACTATTAGTAGCAAAATTTATTACATTTGATTATCTCCCAATGTTTAATTTATTTTGTATAATGTTCTCCTGGTTCTGCTTATTTCACTCTGCATCAATTCATGTAGGTCTTTCTAGTTCTTTCTGAAATCTTCTGGTTCTTAATTCCTTATAGCCCAATAATATTCCTTCACCAGTATATACCACAATTTCTTCAGCCATTCCCCAATCGTGGGACACCTCCATATTTTCCAATTTTTTTGCCACCACAAAAAACACAGCTATAAATATTTTTGTACAAACAGGCCCATCCTCATTTTTTAAAATCTCTTTGTGGTACAGATGTAGTAGTGGTATTGCTGGATCAAAGAGCATGCATTCTTTTAAAGTGCTTTGGGCATAATTCCATATTGCTTTCCAGAATAGTTGGATCAATTTACAACCATGAGAAATGCATTAATGTCCAAATTTTGCACATCCCCTCCAATATTTTCCTTTATTGTCATACTGGCCAGTCTGCTAGGTGTATGGTGGTACCTCAGAGTTGTTTTGATTTGCATTTCTCTAAGCAGGAGGGATTTAGAACATTTTTCATGTGATTATTGATAACTTTGATTTCTTCATCTGAAAATGGACTATTCATATCTCTTGACCATTTGTCAATTGGAGAATGACTTGGTTTCTTATAAATTTGACTTAGTTCTTTATATATTTGCAAAATGAGACCTTTATCAGAGAAATTTGTTATAAAAGTTCCCCCCCTCCCCAGTTTGTTACTTTCCTTCTAATCTTGGTTGCATTGGTTTTGTTTGCACAAAACTTTTGTAATTTAATATAATCAAAATTATTCATTTTACATCTTTTATTGTTCTCTATTTCTTGTTTGGTTTTAAATTCTTCCCCTCTCAATAGATCTGACAGGTATACTATTTTATGTTCACATAATTTACTTAAAATGTCCCTCTATGTTAAGTCATATACCCATTTTGAACTTATCTTGGTATAGGGTTTGAAATATTGATCTAAATCTAATTTTTGCCATACTATTTTCCAATTTTCCCAGCAGTTTTGGTAAAATAGTGAATTCTTATCCCATAAGCTGGGATCTTTGGGTTCATCAAACACTAGATGGCGGAAGTCATTTACCCCTATTCTATTCCATTGTTCCACCCTTCTATTTCTTAGCCATTACCAGATTGTTGTTGTTTTTTTTAATTTTAAACCCTTAATTTCTGTGTATTGACTTATAGGTGGAAGAGTGGTAAGGGTAGGCTATGGGGGTCAAGTGACTTGCCCAGGATCACACAGCTGGGAAGTGTCTGAGGCCAGATTTGAACCTAGGAGCTCCAGTCTCTAGGCATGGCTCTCAATCCACTGAGCTACCCAGCTGCCCCCATTACCAGATTGTTTTGATGATCATTGCTTTATAATACAGTTTATTGCTTTATAATACTTTATTGCTTTATAATACAGTTTAAGATCTGGTACTGCTAGGCCACTAGCTATCACATTTTTTTTCATTAGTTTCCTTGATATTCTTGATCTTTTGTTCTTCCAGATTAATTTTTCTCATTACTTTTTCTAGTTCTATAAAATAGTTTTTTGGTAGTTTGATAGATATGGCACTAAATAAGTAAATTAATTTAGGTAGAATTGTCATTTTTATTACATTAGCTTATGTTATCCATGAGCAGTTAACGTTTTTCCAGTTGTTTAGATCTAGTTTTATGTGTGTGAAAAGTGTTTTGTAGTTGTGTTCATATAATTTCTGTTTGCCTAGACAGATAGATTCCCAAATATTTCATATTATCTAGAGTGATTTTAAATGGAGTTTCTCTTTCTATCTCTTGCTGCTGATTTTTGTTGGAAATAGACAGAAATGTTAATGATTCAGGTGGGTTTATTTTGTATCCTGCAACTTTGCTAAAGTTATTAAATTATTTCCACTAGCTTTTTAGTTGATTTCCTAGGATTCTCTAAGTATACCATCATATCATCTGCAAAGAGTGATAGTTTAATTTCCTCATTGCATACTTTAATTCCTTCAATTTCTTTTTCTTCTCTTATTGCTACAGCTAGCATTTCTGGTACAATATTAAATAATAGTAGTGATAATGGGCATCTTTGCTTCACTCTTGATCTTATTGGGAAAGCTTCTAATTTATCCCAATTGCAGATGATACTTGCTGATGGTTTTAAATAAATACTACTTATTATTTTGAGAAAAGGCCCTTTTATTCCTATGCTTTCTAGTGTTTTCAATAGGAATGGGTGCTATATTTTGTCAAGGACTTTTTCTGCATCTATTGAGATAATATTGAGAAATCATGTGATTCTGTTAGTTTGATTATTGATATGGTCAATTATGTGGATGGTGTTCCTAATATTAAACCAGCCTTGCATTCCTGGTATAAATCCCACCTGGTCATAGTGAATAATCCTTATAATATATTGCTGAATTCTTTTTGCTGGTATTTTAATTAAGATTTTTGCATCTATGTTCATTAAGTAGATTAGTCTATAATTTTCTTTTCCTGTTTTTGGTCTCCCTGGCTAGGGTATCAGTACCATATTTGTGTCATAAAAATCATTTGGTAAGACTCTTTTTTTGCTTATTTTGTCAAATAGTTTGTATAGTATTGGGAGTAATTGTTCTTTAATTGTTTGATAGAATTCCCTTGTGAATCCTGGCTCTGGTGATTTTTTTCCTGGGGAGTTCATTGATGGCTTGTTCTTTTTTTCTGAGATAGGATTATTTATTTATTCTATTTCTTTTTTTGTTAATCTAGGCAATTTATATTTTTGTAAATATTCATCCATTTCACCTAGATTGTTAAATTAATTGTCATATAATTGGACAAAATAGCCTCTAATAATTGCCTTAATTTCCTCTTCATTAGAAGTGAAATCACCCTTTTCATTTTTGATACTGGTAATTTGATTCTCTTCTTTCTTTTTTTAAAAAAAATCAAATTAACCAATACTTTATCTATTTTATTTTTATTATTTTTTACTAGAGCCAGGTCCTAGTCTTATTTGTTAGCTCAATAGTTTTTTTACTTTCAATTTTATTAGCTTCTCCTTTGATTTTTTAGGATTTCCAATTTAGTCTTTATCTGGAGATTTTGAATTTGTTCTTTTCCTAGATTTTTTAGTTGCATGCCCTGTTAATTGATCTCCCTTTTCTCTAATTTGTTGATATAAGCCCTCAGGGATGTAAATTTTCCCCTGAGTACTACTTTGTCTATATCCCATGAATTTTGATATGTTGTCTCCTTATTGTAATTTTCTTCAATGAAATCAATGATTGTTTCTATGATTTGTTCTTTGACCCACCAGTTTTGAAGGATTAGATTATTTAGTTTCTAACTAATTTTTGATTTGCCTCTCTATGAATCCGTATTGTTTATAATTTTTATTGCATTATGATCTGAAAAAGTTGCATTTATTATTTCTGCTTTTCTGCATTTGGTTGTAATGCTTTTTATGCCCTAATATCATGGTGGTGAACCTATGGCATATATACCAGAGAGGACATGGAAAGCCCTCTCTATGGGCACGTGCCTGACAGAGTTCATTACTAGAATTGGACCAAGCTGTTCCCTTGCCCCTCTCCACCATGCCTGAGGACACTTTTTACTTTACCTACCCCTCTGCCCAGCAGCCCAATGGGGGCATTTCGTCCCTCCCCTGTCTGGGGCTAAGGGAGTGTGTGTGGCACTTGGACTCTGTGGGGGGGGGCACAGTACAAGGTTTCTAGGTGTAGGGGGTGGGGCATGGTACACAGTATCTAAAAGGTTTACCATCCCTGCCCTAGTACATGGTCAATCTTTGTGTATGTACCATATGCTGTTGAAAAGAAGGCATATTCCTTTTCATTCTTATTCAGTTTTCTCCAGATATCTATTAACTCCAGATATCTATTATCATTACCATCTGTGTATTCTACTCCATTTTGACTTCTTTTAATCTTGATCTTTCTCCTTTTGTTCTTTCCCTCCTCTCCAGTGTTTTGCTTTTAATCTGTCCCCTCCCTTCTCCTTCCATTATATTACTCCCCTTCTTACCACCTCCTTTCTTATTCCCCTCCATACTTCTCCATAGCGTCTTTTGATCATCCCCCTCTCCCCCCAGATTTTTCTCCCGTATATTACTCCTCTGACCACCATCTCCCTTCTTATTCCCCTTCTACTCTCTATAGGTATACTCCCAATGAATCTAGCCCTTTACCCCTCTCTGAACCAATTCCAATGAGAGTAAGGATTAAGTATTACTCATCACTGTCTTTTTCCTCCCTTCCATTGTATTAGTCTTCCCCCCCACATTGTGCCTCTTTATGTGATATAATTTACCCCACTTTACTTTTATCTTCCCATTTCTCTTAGTACTATCCTCTTTTTCACCCCTAGTTTTGTTTTTTTGGACATATCCTAAACAACTTACTATCACACTTTCTATATATACTTCTTCTAAATACTATGATAATGATATTGGACTAGGCCAGTTGAGCTAATCTGTCCTAGGGCTAAGTCTTCCATGTAGCTGGCTGCTGAGACCCAAAGGTGCTCAACCAGAGAGCTCTCTGCCAGCTGTTGTTGGGGGAATGGGACCTCAAGGGATGTATCTGAGGTGCTCTTCTGCCAGTGGAGCCCTCACCTAGGGTCCCAAAGTCAGCCTTAGCCTAATCATAGGTCCAAGTGTAGTAGGTGGGCAGGGGAGATTGACCAAGAATTCTCTTTCTTTCTGGTCTCCCCCTTATCCTGTGAAAACTGACTCTCTCTGCTTACCTTTGAAGTTGTTTTCTGCAGGAGAGGTCTCTGACTCTGTTGGGTTTGGGTCCCTGTCTCTTTGAGGCATTTTATAAAGATTTGTATGGAAGGTTGGTCAGAGCAGTTTTGTTTTTTGCTGTTACTCTGCCACCATCTTGATTCTGCCTCTCCTGAAATGTCACTTTTAGAACCTTCTCTCAGTGAATTCCCCCGTCCCCAAAACCTCTCTAGGCCAGAATGTCAACTGTCTACCCTGACATAAGTCTTTCCCCAGACCTTCTAGGGTAATAGTTTTTCTTTAGATCTCTGTAAGGGTGTAAGGGTGCTGGACTTGGAGTCAAGAAGACCTGAGTTCTAATCCCACTTCAGACTAACTGTATGATCATTGGCAAGTCACTTAACCACTTTTGGCCTGTTTCCTCATCTATAAAATGGGTATAATAATAGCATCCATATAACTTGGTTATTATGAGGATCAAATGAGATGACATATAAAACATTTGAAAAACCTTAAATTGCTATGCAAATGCTAGTGACAACACTACTTTCTTCAGTAAAAATTTGTAGACCCTGAAAATTCTAGAGGGTGTACTTTGATATTTGTAACACAATTATAAATACGTATAAGTTAACACATAACATAGGTAATTGTCCCAACTAAATTACCCACCTGCAGAGATTTAATATACTTCATCCTTATTAAACAGCTTGTAGGAAGCATAAGCATATGCAGAAATAGAATGCATAACACACAGGACAAGGACACATGTAAAACCTAACTCCTGTTCTCATGTAGAACATAAAACATAGCATTGCATAACAGAATGGTAAACAATCACCAAATAAAAAGGTCACATGCAGAAAGAGAATACATACAAGGTAATCCAAAAGCCTTAGTGCAGTTTTAAGATTTAATAGCTAAATTAATGGGATGCCCTGTATAAAAATAACACATATAATGAAGATGTGTGATAGGAAAGCAGACATATAGGCCATGTATACTACAAAAGAACCTGTGCATTTATGTAGCACATTAAGGTTTTTCAAGTGTTTTATATATGTCATCTCATTTGATCCTTATGACAACCCAATTAAAAAGATACTATTATTATCCTCATTTTATAGATGAAGAGACTGAGGCAAAAAAAGGTTATGGACAAAGTATATAGATCACTTGAACTTCATCAACAGGTTCCATATATAATTGATTTTATCTGTTATGCCTTGGGCAACTTTAAATTAATTTCTTCATCAGATTGCCCAAGGCAGTTCATAACACAAAAAGAGATTAAAAACCTGCCTTTGGTTTGGTTGATGGTCGGTATCCCAGATTCTCAGTCGAGCTCTCCTCTATGTGTCAGTGGTCTTCCTGAGTTCACCCCATTAATCAAAGCTTTAGACTTATCTGGCCTCAGGACATGAGACCTCATTTGCATTCCTGTTCTTATTTCCTGGCTGATGGTACACCCTGAACTCAGAGTCAGCTAGTGCTTCTGACTATCTCTGGCAAGCAGCATCCAGTTTGGCATTTGTTACAATATACACATTCTTTGAATTTATTAGCAAAAGTCTACCTCAAAGCCAAGAATGCCAAGATGCCTATGAGATAATAAGTTTCCCTCTCAGTAAGTTCATTACTAGCAAATGCCCAATTGTTGTTGGGGACCCCAATCCCAGCACTGTTAGGATGAAACATGAAGGTCAACAAAGAGAAGTTTACTTCCCTCTAAAATGGCAAGAATGTACAACAAGGACACGGTGGCTCTTAGCTTCTTTGGCCATGAACTCCTTTGTTTCTCCTTATGGAAAAGATCCTGGGCATCAAGGCAGGATGTGATGAAGGACATCATGCCTGTTGTGGTCTTCAGAAATATACTAAGTCAGAGGAACCTCATTCCTTTAGGCTGGTACTTTTTTTTTGTTTTTTTATTATATTTTTATTTTGAATATTTTACCATAGTTACATGTTTCATGTTCTTTCCCTCTCCCCAAACCCCGCTAACCCCCCTTAGCCAACACACAATTCCACTGGGTTTTACATGTATCACTGATTAAGACCTAATTCTATATTATTGGTAGTTGGACTAGAGTTATCATTTAGTGTCTACATCCCCAATAATATCCCCATCAGCCCATGTGTTCAAGCAGTTGTTTTTCTTCTGCGTTTCTCCTCCCACAGTTCTTCCTTTGAATGTGGCTAGTTTTCTTCTCCTAAGTCCCTCTACCTTGCTCTGGATTCTTGCATTGTTGCTAGTAGAGAAGTCTGTTATGTTTGATTATACCACAGTGTATCATTGGCTGGTACTTTTTAAACCCTTAGGTCACCAGGAAACTTCATCAAGGAAACCAGGGATGATTATGTCCTGGGAAAAGTTTTGGCTCCTTTTAGGGAAAGCTGATCTATGTTGCACAGTAGATAGAGTGCCATGCCTATAGTCAGGAAGACTTATCTCCTTGAGTTCAAATCTGACTTCAGATATTTACCAGCCATGTGATCCCAGGCAAGTCACTTAGCCCTATTTGTCTCAGTTTCTCCATCTGTAAAATGAGCTAGAAAAGAAAATGGCAAACAGTTGTAAGATCTTTGCCAATAAAACCCCAAATTGAATCATGAAGAGTTGGACACAACCGAAGCATCTGAACATAACACCAAATCCATTTTTGGATTTGGAAGAAGGAGGCGTGGTTCTAATTCTTATTTGTGGGGAAATTCTGGCATATGTTCCTATCATACCATTGCTTTATTGCTCAGAAGCCTTCCAGGGTATATACTTACTTGGATTTGAAAAGCTAGCACTAGTCCACATAAGACTTTGCCCCTAAAAAATCATTGATATTTCTTGACCTCATATGGTGCCAGAGAGATGAGACTGCCCTTTTTGACCCTTCTGTGTTTAGCTCTTCTCAACCATACACCTACAAGAGAGACAGCAATGGTGGTAGTTTTCTGACTGTTCAATTGTTTCAGTCATGTCTGACTGATTCTAGGCATAGGGGATAGCCTCGAAGTGCAACATGTGCTCTCTGTTGTATGTGAAGGTGAGTAATGTGTGATAAACTTGGCAAGATAGTCTGAAGCCAGATTGTGAAGGGCTTTAAATGCTTAGCTGAACTTTTTTTTATCTTAGAGGCAATAGGGACCTCCTCCCCACCAACCAAGTTTTTGAGTGGGAGAATGACAAACTTGAACTTGTGTTTTAGGATGTTTGTTTTGGAAGTTCTGTGGAGGATAGATGAGAGAGAGAGAGAGAGAGAGAGAGAGAGAGAGAGAGAGAGAGAGAGAGAGAGAGAGAAG